>NC_069503.1:1074888304-1075188304 GCF_027579735.1 Bombina bombina | reverse complement strand
AGAAATTAGATTGCCAAATATTGAGTGAAGATTACCCTATTTTACTATTGATGTGATCTCCCTGTAGTCTTGCATTCCCCATGTGGAAGGCCATAAAACTTTAGATATGATGTTACAAATGTACACCACTTTTGATAAGGCCTTTATTGCGTTTCTGGTAAGTGTAGTGGAATACTTGTTGATACATAATTACTTTGTTTTTGAAGGTCAGTTTTATGTACAATTAAAGGAACTGCAATGGGGCAAAGTTTGCCCCCTCATATGCAAATCTCTATCTTGGGGATTTTGAATCGGAAACATTTTTCAGTAAATTAAATCCTTTACAGAAGTACTTCATTTTATAAACATGGTTTATAGATGACCTGTTGGTCAAATGACAGGGAAATATAGAAAATATTAGAGAATTTGTTAACTATCTCAATACTAATACCAATAATTTGAAATTTACCTTTTCCAGTTCTACAAGAGAAATTGATTTTCTTGATTTGAGAATAAAACCTAATTATGAAAGTAATAGACTAGATACAGAAGTATGTGTCAGGTAACACTATCTTGTCTAGATACCCTAGACATCTAAAGAAGGGACAATTTATGGGTCTTCACAGCAATTGGACAGGTGTTGAAAAATACATGGTACAGGCAGATGGTCTTAGGTATAGGCTTGATGTCTTAGATATAAGCTTGAAGCAAAGAGGTATAATAGGCAGAAATGAATGAGTACTAGCTATGGAGGAAGTCATCGAAAACCTTAATTCAGGTTAAGAAAATAATTGAAAATGAGGAGGAGAGTAATGTATTTAACCATTCTACCAGGTACAGTAAACAATATCCTGAAATTTGTAAAATTATACAAAAGGTTTTGCCCATCCTTGAAAAGAATTGTAAATTTAAGGATGTAGTTAAGAAAGGTGTTAGATTCGTTTCAAGATGAGCCACCACAATTGAAAGTGCCCTTTTTAAAAAAAGATTGTTTCAGAAGGTTTGAAATGGTTATGTAGACACGACATTTTCAAGTGCGGTTGCAAACCTTGTAAGTCTTGTTGTCATGTAAAATTAGGTGAAACATTTAGATCTACAACCATGGATAAGGATTTTCTATTAAATAACATTTGGATTGTGTACTTGATAACTTGTAAACTGTGTAAATGTCACTACACAGGTCGTACCACTCGTCCTTTAAATTATCAAATAAGGGAACACCTGTTATCCTTGGAGGCAGAAGTACCAAATATGCCTATAGTACGTCATTTTGTAACACATAGAGAGGGTCAGCTTTTTGATAAATTTCTTATACAATGTGTTTGTTGCCTTTTGGCATTTCGATAGACAATGTACCTAAATCAATTGCAGGGGTGATAGAATGTCAGCTCTAAATAAAAAAAGAAGTGTTTTGGATCTATACTTAAAAAAAACTCTGAATCCCTGTGAATCTGTTGTTAAATTCCCTTTATGACTATAAATCATGGTAGAAGGTTATGAATTATTATTATCAGGCCAACATACAGGGAAAGGCCTAAATACAGGGATTTGCTTGGATTTGTATATATGCTTAAACTATTTGTATTAATTTTTAAAATATTTTTAAATATTTATGCAAAAAATAACCAATGGCATTCAAATATTTTTTAAATTGTTTAGATTTATTAGTAATTTTATATATAGAATTAAGATGAAGTATGTACCTTTAAGATATGAAAGAGTTAACACTTGGGTGTATTCAGGAAATGGCTCTGATAGCTGACATATCCCTGACGAAATGCCATATAGGCAGGAAACGTGTTGGATGGGATGGACTTGGCTCTAGTTTGTGGAGTGCTGTTTGCCATATTTTTAAATGGATTAATTATAGCATTGTTATGTTAAAAACATTTACACCTTATGCATATTTGGCTCCTGGTTTGGATTTTTCTTAAAAAAAGATAAAATACACATGAAAACTTGGGATACTTTCATTATCATAGCTTTTGTAATGGCAGAAAGCACAGTGATATGCATTTATTTATTAGTAGATAACATTGATCACTTTGAATTATAATAGAGTGGAAATAGCTTATTTGGCTTTTACAATTTAAACTATGACACTGGTTTAATTACAGTTGAGTACTGAGAAGGTAATATTGTTGAAACCAGCCATATATATAACAGTCAGTTTCCAAAAAAGTAAAAAGGATTCTGATTATGTTCACAGCGTCTGCTAAATGCAAAATTCAATTAATGCTGTTTTAATTGGATTCAACCCTGCTTGTTAACCCCACCCTTTGCAATCATCAAGGTTTAGTTTTAAAAGACCACAGAACACCAGGCTTACTTAGCAACAAAATATGTGCCCACAAAATGTAAGCCATATATATATAAAAAAAAAGTCAGCAATCATCCTTGAGGAATTTAGCCACCTCTGACTTATCAAAAAGAGAATTGTGGTACTGTGTATATGAGTACCCAAATACTGATGCCAATTAAAGTGCCATAAAACATTTTGAGATCTGTGCATATTCTAAAAGGGCTAATTAAGAAAAAATAGTTTGCATAAAAATGTTTAAAAATTGCTGGCAAGTATTTTAAAATAATTTTCAAAAATAAGCAAAATGACTTACATAGCTGTGCTTTCTGGAGTAGACCAAGCCCCACCCACCCTCTTATCAGTGTTTAACATCAGAAACACACACATTGTATTTTTAATTGAGTTCACAACAGCTTATTAGCTTCTAGGCATGCTCCAGCAGATAATGACTGTTAAAGTCTGCATTCTGCTATATCAATGGTGGATATATATGCAGCCATAAAAGGAATTATGTGGGGGGCTAGAGCTGTACAATTTGGACACTTAAAAGAATGTGTTAATGGCGAGGCACTGCAGTATAAATTTGCAGGTAAAGTAATTAAAGTACATATTAATATATTTTGTCTCTATCCCAACTTGTTTTATGTCCCTTTTATTATACACATAATCACCAGTCATTTTCACATTGATAGAGTGATTCCTATAAAGGGCTCCAAGGACATTAGACATCCATCCCTATGCTGGAAAGTCCATCTTCATACTGGGCAGTGTCTGAGTGGATGAAGGAAAATAAATAAACCACCATCGGTGTGTCCTCAGAGGTATCAAGGAAAGGCCCAGTATAGGGGACAATTATAAATCCTTTTCATTGATGGAGAATAATAGCTCCTATAAAGTTCTTTGTGGTCTAAGATTGCCCTGAGTACTAAAATGGATACAATTTATGGCTCCCAGGATATTGGGCCTTTTTTCTTATGCATAAGAATTTCTCTTCATATTATCATCAGACACAGGAATAAAAGGATATACTAGGCACTGCTTTAAAATGGTGTATACAATATACTCTGATGAGTGGTGGTATTTACCTATACCTAACGGTATTAACCTGAATAAAGTGCATGAATGACATAAAATATATATAAAAAATATAAAAATACACAAATATACAAAAATACAAATGGGTTCTTACAAATATCAATGGTAAATGTCCATTAAAAGTCCATGTCTATTTCTGGTATTTAAAAAACACAGGCAGCTCCTTAGAAAAGTCCCAAACGAACTTGATGCAGTAATCTAAGAAAAAAATAAAGAAAAAAGAGCGCCCAAACGCATCTAAGTGCAGACAGTCTGTACAGTTTTTATTACACAATAAACATATATCTCACATAAGAAACACACTCACAATTTATAAGATTAAAACAAACGATGTATAAAGTCACCCAGTGGGTTCTCCTTTTCTTCCGCTCCGATAGCGTTGCGTGTGACGTCAGTAACACAGCCGTCTGTGGGTGTGTAGGGTTATGACCAATCCGGTGGCAACTTCCGTAAGTCACTTCTCCGCTATTGGTTCGTCAATGCTGGTTATAGGAATCCTTCTCCCAATACAACGATATGTCTCTTTCACACCGGGAAAGATAGTGCTAAATCATAGAATGGCATGTCAACCATATAATACATAAATCCTCAGCCCGCTAGGTGTAATCCAAACATAAGATATACACAACAAATGCGGCCTCACTGGATATGTACAAACAAAACTGTTATGAGCAATGTTAATGCCCCCTCACTCGACGTACGTTTCGTTCCGTGCTAGAACTTTTTCAAGAGTGCTGTTAATCTCTGACTTCCTGCTTTTTATAGGCGGTGTCAGCCATTGTTAATATTTAACTATTTTGTTGCCTGCTATCTAGCTTTACAGAACTAATGATACATGTCGAATTTGGTACAACACAATATTATTTACATCTGCTTATCAACAATCTTGCATTATATGCACTTATATCAATACCTGTATGATAAGTTAAAAGTGTATCAGATAAAAATTATATATGCTTACATATAACTTCTTAAAAATCATGATAGTGGAGTACACCTAGCGCCTACTAAATAAGACCTCTGGCTTTGATAATTTGACACCTAGTTGTCAAAATGGAAAGATCAGACTAATAAGGTATACCAAAGCGCCAACTATACGAAGGCTGGGTCTGGACCTAATGCAATATTGTCAAACAATTACAATAAACAATTTATTGAGTACACAAATAAGTTAAAAACATGGATCCATGTATAAACAATCAAATTTATACAACAATAATAGCTAAATGAATAGTTAAAACAAATAGTTATGTAACGGATATAGCATTTAAAATTGTGCAAACATTGCTCTTAAAAATATTCCTAAAAAATTACAAATTTAGTATAAGGCTCACAACAGAAATTCAACTTTGTGTTTACCATATACACATACACAAATTTGTACAGCAATAATAGCTAAATGAATAGTTAAAACAAATAGTTAAATAGCAGATATGGCATTTAAAATTGTGCAAACAATGCTCTTAAAAAATATTCCTAAAAAATTCCAAATTAAGTATAAGGCTCACAACAAAAATTCAACTTTATGTTTACCACATGCACATAATAGGTGAAATATATTAGTCAGTTATATAATATTATCGAACCAATAATGTTCTCGATTCTATGCAATACTAAATATTGCCAATAGTGACTAATGTGTAAGGCTCTGAGTAAGACCTTTAACTGTGTGTTTACCACATACGCATTGTCAAGTAAAAAATATTGTGACAGCAATAAGCCAATATAAAGAATGTGTATCAAAAAAGTTGTGTGCAAAAATTAGTGTACAAAAGATATTAATGGTCAAAAAATAGGTTGATCTTCAAAAAACGTCAATTAAGAACAAAGATTGTGAAAAATGAAAAACCGAAAATTCACAAAAACATTGTGGTGTGTTCCAATAGTAACTTATATAAATGTAAATAATAGTCCAAAAAATAGTCCAACAGTGAAAACTTAATAGAAAAAATAATCCAACAATAAATTATAATAAGTAGTGTGTCTCTTTAAGAAAAAACAATAATCCTTAAAGTGTTGTGAATCCTAACAGCAATAGTTATGGTGATTTTACAAGTGTTTTATACTGAATAGCAGTGTCAGTACTTGCTAGCCGTTTTCCAACCCAAAATTCTATCTTCTTGGCAAATATTTTGTTATAATCCCTGTATGATCCTTCTGTAAAAGAAAGATATGATGGTGTAGATTGTTTTTAGATCAATAGAAAATGAAATTGTGCTTACCAGTCGACGCGTTTCGGTCACAAAGAGACCTTTATCAACTGACTAATATATTTCACCTATTATGTGCATGTGGTAAACACAAAGTTGAATTTTTGTTGTGAGCCTTATACTTAATTTGGAATTTTTTAGGAATTTTTTTTAAGAGCATTGTTTGCACAATTTTAAATGCCATATCTGCTATTTAACTATTTGTTTTAACTATTCATTTAGCTATTATTGCTGTACAAATTTGTGTATGTGTATATGGTAAACACAAAGTTGAATTTCTGTTGTGAGCCTTATACTAAATTTGTAATTTTTTAGGAATATTTTTAAGAGCAATGTTTGCACAATTTTAAATGCTATATCCGTTACATAACTATTTGTTTTAACTATTCATTTAGCTATTATTGTTGTATAAATTTGATTGTTTATACATGGATCCATGTTTTTAACTTATTTGTGTACTCAATAAATTGTTTATTGTAATCGTTTGACAATATTGCATTAGGTCCAGACCCAGCCTTCGTATAGTTGGCGCTTTGGTATACCGTATTAGTTTGATCTTTCCATTTTTACAACTAGGTGTCAAATTATCAAAGCCAGAGGTCTTATTTAGTAGGCGCTAGGTGTACTCCACTATCATGATTTTTAAGAAGTTATATGTAAGCATATATAATTTTTATCTGATACACTTTTAACTTATCATACAGGTATTGATATAAGTGCATATAATGCAAGATTGTTGATAAGCAGATGTAAATAATATTGTGTTGTACCAAATTCGACATATATCATTAGTTCTGTAAAGCTAGATAGCAGGCAACGAAATAGTTAAATATTAACAATGGCTGACACCTCCTATAAAAGGCAGGAAGTCAGAGATTAACAGCACTCTTGAAAAAGTTCCAGCACGGAACGAAACGTACGTTGAGTGAGGGGGCATTAACATTGCTCATAACAGTTTTGTTTGTACATATCCAGTACATATCCAGTGAGGCCGCATTTGTTGCGTATATCTTATGTTTGGATTACACCTAGCGGGCTGAGGATTTATGTATTATATGGTTGACATGCCACTCTATGGTTTAGCACTATCTTTCCCGGTCTGAAAGAGACATATCGTTGTATTGGGAGAAGGATTGCTATAACCAGCATTGACGAACCAATAGCGGAGAAGTGACTTACGGAAGTTGCCACCGGATTGATCATAACCCTACACACCCACAGACTTTATACATCGTTTGTTTTAATCTTATAAATTGTGAGTGTGTTTCTTATGTGAGATATATGTTTATTGCGTAATAAAAACTGTACAGACTGTCTGCACTTAGATGCGTTTGGGCGCTCTTTTTTCTTTATTTTTTTCTTAGATTATCATCAGGGCCTACAGGAAATGGCCTTGTACCTAAGAAGTCATTCAGATGAAAAATCCCTCAGAAAATCGACAACTGCAAGTGCAAACATATTTGTCTATTTAGGTAAAGCCATGTTAGACTAAAGTTTTGTCTTGAAGTCATCCTTGCAAATAAAGGTGGTTTGAAACCTCTACAAGATACCTTTCTTCTGTTTTCACATCCCTTGAGGCCAGATGCAAAGTCAATTGATAAAACATTTTAGGTTGTCATGTTATAACGGAATCCATGTTAGAAATGAGTGATGTCAGTCTGTAACAGGTTCAGTTTCCCCATTTTATATAATTATTATTGCATGCCATTGGTTTATTATATTTTCAAAGATTACCTAACATATTTCTAATTAAAATAATGTGCACCCATGTATAAGATGTTTTCTAAAAAAAAGTCTTTGAATTTGAAAGCATGTTGTGCAGTTCTTCAAATGAACATATACATATACAACAAGGAGGGAGAGCTCTTCTTGGGACAGACGGTGCTTAATAGCCCTAAAGGACAATATCCAACCAGTATTACAAGTAGTTAGTAGAAACTGTGATTAGCCTGACCTTCTATATCCACCAGACTATTAATACTGTTCCCTCTAATAACAGTAAGACCTATTCCAAGCCAAATACACAGTATGGGGTGCAAATACACAGTATTACTTCCAAAAGTAAAAATGACTAAAAAAACATTTCACACAAAAGTTTTATTTTAACAAAGTATTAATTATGTCATCTAAAAATCAGTTTATAAGAATACTCACTTAAAAGCATATATTTCACATAAAAGTCTAATTCACCCAGGGTGCAGCCACTTTTTGTCTTTCATACAAGAAAACTTTCCAGTCCCGAAATACCAGGCAATTCTCTTATGAACAAAGGATTTTTACAGCTAATCCCATACGTATGTTTCAGCCTTCAAGGGCCTCTTCAGTGGAGGTGCAGGTGTATCCATTAGACAGAACCAGAATCCTAACGGGTAATTTAGATGTAGAATACAGTGCTATCAAATTATCTAACAATCAGCAATGATTGCAGAAAAAGTACTATGGTATTCACTTTAGCTAAAAACATTGAAAAAATGAAATGCAGTGTTTGAATTAACAAGACAGGTTTTAAATACAATAAATTGCATTTTAAAAGCATCAGCAATTAAATGAGCAGTAGGAAAATTTGAATCTAAGAAAAACTAAACTGTGCCATTTTTTGGAAAAAAGGAAAGAATATTATTAATATATGGCTAAAAATAGGGTTTCTTAGATGCTCATTAAACTTCAACATCTATCACATATGATTCATTTTATTGAAAAAAAATAAATTGAAGAATTCCTTTACCAAGGACAAGAGCCCAATAAAATAACTAATTTTCTTTCTCCCAAGTAAAAGAGCCGCTATATATTAGAGAAATAAATTTGCTATTTCGTAGTATCTAAAGAAACAATAAGTTTGTAAACTTTTAACCTATGTTCTCTCTAAAGGACTCATGATCAAAAACTTACCGACATGGAGAGAGATCTTGCCAAATCTTTGGGGGCTTTTTGAGTATTATTTTGCAATATAGGTGTCTCTCCTTAACATCAAAAACACTGCATAGAGAGAGAAATAACTCTCATTTAAAAAAATCACCTTTTTTAAAAGTGATGGACCTCGCGGTACTGACGTCTCGCCAGATCATCTCGCCAGAGAGGGGCGATTTAGATCATCAGGCCCTAAGGCTACGGAATTAGATTGCTGTCAAAAAGGCAAATTTGTGTGATTCTTTATCATCGTACATAAATTGTGACATACAAATACATATATTATTTTTATTTTTTGAAAATACATTTTTTTTAGAATACAAATCTTTAATTATAGATTTTGGAAGTACAGTTTTGTTTTTTAGAAGTAAAATCTAGAGATGATCATTCGTTTTCGGACATTCGTAATGAAAATCGGGATTTTAATTTTCGCAAACGAAATCAAATATCCAAATGAATGCAACAATGAAATTAGAAAAAAAGAAAGCAAAAATTTGATGAAATTCATCAGTATTTATTTGTTTCCTTTAAAATGATTTTTCAGGCGTAATACTTCTAACCCAATCCTCTTCTTGAACAGGTCCCTGGTCATTCTAACATGAGGCTTTCCTTCCCTGCAGATATCTAGTACAAACTTCTTTTTTGGAAGAACACTTTTCTATATTGGAAATACAATACAATATTTTTCTTTTGGAAGTACATTTTTTTTGGTAGAATTACTATTCCAGCATGTGTCAAACACTCTTTTGCTAAAAGACTGGTGATGTCACAGCAGTCTCTTTTGCATTAGATGTAATGAAATGGATGACAAAATCAATATTCCTTAGTATATTACTGTATAAAAAAAGACAGAATAAGCACTTTAGGCATGCTAAAGCTTGTTGTATGGTAAATGACAGCATAAGAAACTCACGGCTAGATTTGGAGTTTTGTTGGTAACGACCCGAAAAACTAACGCCGGCTTTTTTCTGGCCGCACCATAAAAATAACCAAAAAAGGAGCGTAGAGCATTTTTAACGCAGCTTCAACTCTCGATACCAGAGTTCCTTACGCAAGCGGCCAGCCTCAAAAACGTGCTTGTGCACGATTCCCCCATAGGAAACAATGGGGCTGTTTGAGCTGAAAAAAAACCTAACACCTGCAAAAAAGCCGCGTTCAGCTCTTAACGCAGCCCCATTGTTTGCTATGGGGAAACACTTCTACGTCTGCACCTAACACCCTAACATGTACCCCGAGTCTAAACACCCCTAGCCTTACACTTATTAACCCCTAATCTGCCGCCCCAGCTATCGCTGACCCCTGCATATTATTATTAACCCCTAATCTGCCGCTCCGTAAACCGCCGCTACTTACATTATCCCTATGTACCCCTAATCTGCTGCCCTAACATCGCCGACCCCTATATTATATTTATTAACCCCTAATCTGCCCCCCACCTGCCCCCCACAATGTCGCCTCCACCTGCCTACACTTATTAACCCCTAATCTGCCGACCGGACCGCACCGCTACTATAATAAAGTTATTAACCCCTAATCCGCCTCACTAACCCTATAATAAATAGTATTAACCCCTAATCTGCCCTCCCTAACATCGCCGACACCTAACTTCAATTATTAACCCCTAATCTGCCGACCCAATCTCGCCGCTATTCTAATAAATGTATTAACCCCTAAAGCTAAGTCTAACCCTAACACTAACACCCCCCTAAATTAAATATAATTTAAATCTAACTAAATTAATAATCTCTTATTAAATAAATTATTCCTATTTAAAGCTAAATACTTTCCTGTAAAATAAATCCTAATATAGCTACAATATAAATTATAATTATATTATAGCTATTTTAGGATTAATATTTATTTTACAGGTAACTTTGTATTTATTTTAACCAGGTACAATATCTATTAAATAGTTAAGAACTATTTAATAGCTAAAATAGTTAAAATAATTACAAATTTACCTGTAAAAGAAATCCTAACCTAAGTTACAATTAAACCTAACACTATGCTATCAATAAATTAATTAAATAAACTACCTACAATTACCTACAATTAACCTAACACTACACTATCAATAAATTAATTAAATACAATTCCTACAAATAAATACAATTAAATAAACTTGCTAAAGTACAAAAAATAAAAAAGAACTAAGTTACAAAAAATAAAAAAATATTTACAAACATCAGAAAAATATTACAACAATTTTAAACTAATTACACCTACTCTAAGCCCCCTAATAAAATAACAAAGCCCCCCAAAATAAAAAAATGCCCTACCCTATTCTAAATAACTAAAGTTCAAAGCTCTTTTACCTTACCAGCCCTGAACAGGGCCCTTTGCGGGGCATGCCCCAAGAAGTTCAGCTCTTTTGCCTGTAAAAGAAAAAATACAATACCCAAGCCCCCCAACATTACAACCCACCACCCACATACCCCTAATCTAACCCAAACCCCCCTTAAATAAACCTAACACTAAGCCCCTGAAGATCTTCCTACCTTATCTTCACCTCACCGGGTTCAACGATCTGTCCAGAAGAGCTCCTCCGATGTCCTGATCCAAGCCCAAGCGGGGGGCTGAAGAGGTCCATGATCCGGATGAAGTCTTCATCCAAGCGGGAGCTGAAGAGGTCCATGATCCGGATGAAGTCTTCTATCAACGGCATCTTCAATCTTCTTTCTTCCAGATCCATCTTGCAGACCTCCGACGCGGAACATCCTGCTGGCCCGACGGACTAACGACGAATGACGGTTCCTTTAAGGGACGTCATCCAAGATGGCGTCCCTCGAATTCCGATTGGCTGATAGGATTCTATCAGCCAATCGGAATTAAGGTAGGAATATTCTGATTGGCTGATGGAATCAGCCAATCAGATTCAAGTTCAATCCGATTGGCTGATTCAATCAGCCAATCAGATTGAGCTCGCAATCTATTGGCTGTTCCGATCAGCCAATAGAATGCGAGCTCAATCTGATTGGCTGATTGGATCAGCCAATCGGATTGAACTTGATTCTGATTGGCTGATTCCATCAGCCAATCAGAATATTCCTACCTTAATTCCGATTGGCTGATAGAATCCTAATTGGAATTAATTTCGTTAGATTTAAATTATATTTAACTTAGGGGGGTGTTAGTGTTTGGGTTAGACTTAGCTTTAGGGGTTAATACATTTATTAGAATAGCGGTGAGCTCCGGTCGGCAGATTAGGGGTTAATAATTGAAGTTAGGTGTCAGCGATGTTAGGGAGGGCAGATTAGGGGTTAATACTATTTATTATAGGGTTAGTGAGGCGGATTAGGGGTTAATAACTTTATTATAGTAGCGCTCAGGTCCGCTCGGCAGATTAGGGGTTAATAAGTGTAGGCAGGTGGAGGCGACGTTGAGGGGGCAGATTAAGGGTTAATAAATATAATACAGGGGTCGGCGGTGTTAGGGGCAGCAGATTAGGGGTACATAAGGATAAAGTAGGTGGCGGTCGGCAGATTAGGGGTTAAAAAAATTTATTCGAGTGTCGGCGATGTGGGGGGGTCTCGGTTTAGGGGTACATAAGTAGTTTATGGGTGTTAGTGTACTTTAGAGTACAGTAGTTAAGAGCTTTATAAACCGGCGTTAGCCCAGAAAGCTCTTAACTACTGACTTTTTTCCTGCGGCTGGAGTTTTGTCGTTAGATGTCTAACGCTCACTTCAGAAACGACTCTAAATACCGGAGTTAGAAAGATCCCATTGAAAAGATAGGATACGCAATTTACGTAAGGGGATCTGCGGTATGGAAAAGTCGCGGCTGAAAAGTGAGCGTTAGACCCTATTTTGAGTGACTCCAAATACCGGCGGTAGCCTAAAACCAGCGTTAGGAGCCTCTAACGCTGGTTTTCACGGCTAACGCCAAACTCCAAATCTAGGTTTCAGATTCTGAAGGAAGACCACATGATACATACTGGACAGCTGGCAAACCTAGCTACTGACAGTTTTCCTGTTACCATGAAAATTATAATTAAAACATCAAAATCAATATTCCTTTGTATAGTGTTGTATGATGCAAATGAGATTAATAATTTTTGACACGTGAAGCCATGTTATATGTTACATGATAAATGTTAAAGGTTTACATGAAATGATGCTGATGTGCTGAGGTTGACAGACATTTGTCCACATTTAATTAAAAGCATAATTTATGTTTTCCTTCTTAATACAGGGAGAGTCCACAGCTGCATTCCTTACTTGTGGGAAATTATACCCAAGCTCTATAGGACACTGAATGCTAACGGGAGGGGCAGCCCCTATCTGAAGGCAACACAGTCTGCAAAACCCTTTCTCCCGTCAACAGAAGCAAACTCTATAGAAATTTAGGAAAAAGTTGTGAGGAGGACAGAGAAGCCGCCCTACCAATTAGATCTGCATGGACTTATTCCAGGACTGAATCAGTCTTGGATAGTTAAGGCTTAGTGGAGATCTCAGACGCTGGGTCTTAACCCCAAAAATAACAAGAGAAAAAGAATCTGTCTTTCAGATTCGCTTTTTCATCCAACGGTGAAAACTGCAGAATAGTAGAACCAAATAAATCTTTCTCCATTTAAAAGGAGAGAATAGACTCAGAAGTCATATCTGTCAGCCTGAAGCCCTAGCTTTGGGCACGAAACTGTGAAAGGTCCAGAAAAGAATTATAAGCTCCAAGGCCTTAATTCTTTCTCTAAATATATTGAGGGAAGCATCAACTCAAATTGAGACAGAGATGCTTCATAGGAAGTCTCCAGAAACTGTAACAACCTTAGTCAACAGTACATAAGTATCCCTCTTGACAAAACAACTTTTAAAAAGAGTTTCCGCTAATAACCAAGAGCTCTAAGAATAAACTATCCTTAAGCGGAATAGAAAAAAATGAACGGCAAGCTCACAAAAAGTGTTAGCCAAGTAGGGATGTGCAACGATCCCACCCCCCTATAGAGCCCGGAAAAAGGTACTTAAAATGGAAATAGACAAAAAGGAATAGGATCTCCATCCTTCCTCACCCGTCTTAATCAACTTCACCATCTGATTCAATGATCTGAGATTCGACTGGAATATGAGTATTAGGCATCTCTAATATCGACACACTTTGCATAGAAGCCAGCGCAGGCATGCCACCTTAAATCTAAAGGCGAAATCCTCCTCTGCCGGAGGAATAGAAACAGCAGGCTCCGACACAGAAGGTCTGTACTCTGAAGCCTCAGAGAGAACCGCATCCCCAGACGAATGATAAAACCGCCAATTTACATAATGCTCCCTGGGCTGAAGTGCATGGATTAACCCTTCATTTTCGCATAGCAGTATGAGGCAAAGCGGCTAAGGCTGCAGACATTGCCATACAGAACTGGGCCATAACGTCTGGTGGAAAAAGGCCCCCTCCAGGTGGAGGATTATGGATGCAAGGGAAAGCTACATGTGTAGGATCGGATGACTGTAGGGGACACGGCTCACAGGATGAAGATTCCTCAGAGGCGGAAGGCTCAGTGGCATCTAACATCTCAACATTGGTTGATGAAAACACCCTGTTGCGGCATATGGAACATAATTCAGAGGGCTGAATTACCCAGGCCTCCTCACAATATACACAGGTATCGAATTCTGTTGTAGAGGGATCACCCTCTAAAAATTCAGAATCCTCCATAACTAGATAACCCTATTTAATTCAAGAAAACAACCGGCACCTATACCCCCAATGGCTGGGGCACTCACAACCTCCTATGACCCAGACACTATAGAGAAACTTGCTCCTCTCCGTAGTCACTCTGTCAGGAATAGGAAATGGAAACCACGACCACTCCTGGTCACACGGTGCATAATGCAGCATTGTCCCTGCTAAAGTGAAAGTGCGCCAAGCTTAATAAAACTGTACAACTCTCAAGTAAAAAGGCAACCTGTACATTCCATATCAGCCTATGAGCCCAAAACAACTCACACATATAAAGCAGCAGAAATCACATAAAACAAATATGATTAACCCCCCACTGTTCAACAATCCCCTCAGGAGATATTAAATCTTGATTCCATAAAGATAAAGGAGTCTCACTGTGACCCTGTCTTCTAGCGTTAACATATGATTAAAAAATGAAACGATCTTGCCCTAATCTATGCCGTGGAACAGAAACACGGTACATCAAGTTTGACAGACTGTAGCATCGCTTCTGACATGGACTTGAGTGATGAAAAGCAGGCAGTGAAACTCGTCAACACTGATTGCTTAGGAGCAGTTAATATCAGTCTGGATGGGTTCGCAGAAAGACTCTCCCTGCATCTCCAGACCCTAACTTTTATCAATGCTCTCACTGAGAGGCTGACAAGACTACTTAAAACTCCAGTCCCATTTCGAAGGGTATATACCCTTCCTAAGGAACTACTCCGAAATCTTCTGAGACTTCTCTGACAACCTCCTGTGATGAATATTTAAGCCTTTGGCTGGGGTGTCTTTTCCTCCTCTTGGTGGCCAGGTTCAGTATTTACCACAAGTAAGGAATGCAGCTGTGGACTCTCCCTGTATTAAGAAGGATATTTTCACTGTTTTGACACATGCTGGAAGTGTATATAAAAAATGTTTTTCCAAAAGAAAAAATTGTATTGTATATGCGAAAAAGAAAATTGTACTTCACTTTCAAAAAAAATTGTGTTTGTGAATTTTAATTTGTATTTGTATGTCCCAATTTATGTATAATGATAAAGAATCACACACACTTGCTTGCCTTATTGACAGCAATCTTAACCCTTATAAGGCTTGCTGCATGTGTATACACACACAGATTTAAAGGGACACTGTACACTAGACTTTGCATAAATTTTTAGTAGATTATTCATTTATACAGCCCATCTAGGAGTGTTTTTGTAACAATCTATAGTTTTGTTTATTTTTGTAATACCATTGTGCTGATTTTCAGACTCCTAACCAAGCCCCAAAGTATCAAATGTAGACCCAAGTCTACAGACTCCTGCTTGCTCCTGTTTGTGTAATGGGTCTTTTCATACGCAGGGGAGGGTCTGCTCTTGCTGCTTTCTCAGCACCTTTCAGGGGGTGTCCCAGCCTTACCTCATCAACATTAAGGGTAAATATGTATTTAAAAGGTTTTATACTGGATTTTTAGATCAATATCTGTGCATATTCTTCTTTACAGTAGTGTCAGTTTTATCTTGCAAACTGAAAGGTTGCGATACTGTGTTAATATACGCTAAACACTACCCTAACAGAAAAAAACCCATATGAAAACAGAGGTAATTGTAAGATACTATATTCTGAGAGAAGAAGAATCTGATTTGCATTGGCTGTAGCAGTATTTAATTCTGGAAGCTCAGCACATTTCATTGTGGTTTCAATTAAAGGGATATAAACAATCTATTTCATTGTTATAATAAAAAATCACTAATTAGTGGGTTATATTTAATAGAAATCAATTCATTATGTATTATTCATCAGTTTAAAAGGATATATATGTATAAAGTCTTGTAGGATCCGCACTCTCACTAACTTAAAGGTCACCCACCAGGGTGCAGGTATTGGGAATCCATAAAGCCAACAAAGGACCACACTTACTGGATTATGAAAAATGCAAAATACTTTTAATAAAGTAACGTTTCGGGGACAGGGTACCCTTCTTCAGACCAATATCTATTTTAAAAATAAAGGACATTTTAATAATTTAAATCATTTTTATTCAAAACACTTTACAAATTAATAATAATGATATTGAATGTTTAAAGGTATTTGACTTGGAACGGCTCAAAAGTATATAGATATATGTGTGTATACATGTGTATTAATTTGTAGATATGTGAATATATGTATGTATGTGAGAACATACATATTGACACATATTAACACATAAATACACATGTATACACTTATATACACTTATACATATACAGTATATATATATACTGTATATACACATGCAAATATTTAGACACATCTATATACATTGCAGCCCTTCCCAATCAAACACTTTGCCATATGCCATACCCTTTTAACCGTACAAAACATTTTTAATATTTACATTATACAGTATATTTTTATTACACAATGTATTTGTGTGTTTTTGTGCAACTTTTTCAACACTTACAGTTCACTTCAGGTCTCAAGGTGCACTAAATATTGTAGTGAAGTTTTGGCTTGCACTCGAGTGTAACCTAGAACTTTCAACTTGTAAAATCAGCGCAAATTGGTGTGGTTGCGATATCTATTAATAATAATGGTTGCACTGAAGCAAAGTTGTCAAAGAAGGGTTAGCGCACTTTACTATGGACTTGTAATATCAAAATGGCTAATGGTAGAGCGGTCAAGCGAAACTGGTTATCGCGCCCACTATTTTTAGTCCGTCACTTGTAATCTAGCTCATTAAAGGGAAAATAATTTCACATATACTGTCCCTTTAAGTAGAGTGGGTGATTGGATTTTGTCCTTGTTACATTTAATTGATAAAAATGATTAGTTTTATTGCTCATTTCTACTTTTACATTTCCATCCAAGGGTTGAAAGCATTATCTGACCTGGCAAGGATCTCAGTGATACAGTCTAGAGCATAAAATGCTTTATGATCGAATATTTGTTTAAAAAGTAAATAAAGGTGGAAGTTATATTAGTTTTCTCATTGATTCTTCTCATTGATGTAAAGATAGCAAGGCATTTTATGTTTATATGTATTGTTAGATATAATTGCACCTTTAAAAATAACAGTTATGCTACTTGTACAAACTATTCTTCATATAGCAATAATAACAATGCAATGTTCCCCTTGAGCCATCTGGCAATTAGATCAAACAAGGGCAACAGGAAATTGCCAGTTTGTTCTGCAGCTTTGATAACTCGGATATTGGCATTTACATTTCTCTGAGTACCAAGCGTATGCCAACATCTTAAATGGATATTATTTTACCTTCTTAAGTTAGAATCATTTGTGCTGCTCTGGTGGGTACTATATAAATATACAGCAGAATAACATTACTGTGAGTTACATCATACCTTTAGCTTTAGATTAGACAGGCTTCTTTATAATAGACTGATCTCAGACCCAAATGAATCAGCAAACTTTCCACTGTTATGAAGATGCAAGGATAAATGCTAAGGGCTAGATTACAAGTGGAGCGCTAAATTATTGTGTTCCCGCAAACAGCAAATTTACCCGTTTGCGGGAACGCAATAATTAACCAGCCATTACAAGTGGCTGGTTACTGCTAATTAATAAAAAAAATGCACTAGGCAGTTTTGGGGCTTTAAAGTTGGTGGGAATGAGGTATTAGAAATAAAAAGGTACTGAAAAGTGCCTTTACATTGTGGTCTATAGGAACTGTGTCTCCCCAAAGACTTCAATGTAAATATATATATATAATTATACAGTATACATATATAATTATGTGTTAATATGTGTATATACATATATTAACACATAAATATATATATTATACTATAAAAAATGCTGCGCTACATACCTCCTTTGCTGCGCGAGGTTCTGATGAAGTCTGTGATGGCATTAGAACGAGGCTCCCATAGGAGCCTATGGAAGCGTGCTCTCTTGTAATCTGGCACCAAGACTGCGTAAACAAGTCCAGCACAACTTATAATGTACTCAGTGTTATTTTGCACTCAGCCTCGCACCAACAATAATGCATGATTAGGTATTAAAAGTTGATGGTTAAGAGCAATATTGGTTGCCATATGTGTAATTCTGATAATCTGTCACTTCTCATCAGTTTATGAAGCCCTCTATCCCATGAAAGAAGGTTTTTGAAATCTTCAGATTGTGCTGAATTTATTAATATCAGATTGTGTTGAGTTCTACACCTGATAACTGATCTTGAGAGTTGAGGCCTACAGCAACCCTTGTGGACGCCTTTAACACCCCCCCCCCCCCCCCCCGTAAGCAACAAAAGGAGCTTACATTGCTGTATCTTCCAATTATAATGGGTGACACCACTTACATTGACTACTAAATCACTGTGTTGATCTGTGTTCCAACTGGGGAGCAAAATAGATCATTTTAGGTTTATACATTTATAAGCCATCTACTTTTCTGCTGCTGAGATTCAATTGATAAAACTGATTATGGAGGAGTTCCTTTCAGCTCTACACAGTATCCTGGATGATTTTAAGGCACCTATCAATTAACCAGCACCGGATAAGAACCCTATGCATTATCAGTTGTGACTCCAGGGGATACTATAAACACAACAACAAAGAAAACCTGTAGAAAATAATGTCAGTACTTTATTTATCTCTCATAAGAACCCTCCCCAAAAAAATGCTTATGATAAATATGACCAATACACAATAACAAAGCACATGTAAAGCAACATAAGGTCATATAAAAATCAGAGTCAATAATCACAATTTTTATTTAAACCTAAAACAAACAAATCCTAATTTCAAACTCTATAATATGCATAATTGCTCCTTTGTCCCATATAGAGTTAATGCAAAATGTCTTGTAATGGATAGGGATAAATATTTAGACATGTGTAATATTCTACTTCAAGATAGCAACACATATGAAATACTTTTAAGAGACCCTACTGATAAATTTGCTTATGAAATAAAACAACTAATTGATAAAGCAAAACAAGACAATATACTAAATGAAAAAGAGGCTGACTACTTAATACAAGAGACCCCACATATCCCCTTACTATACTGTTTGCCGAAAATACACAAGTCAGTATTAGCGCCACCGGGCAGGCCAATTATATCAGGCATAAATTCAATCACCTCTAACTTGTCTGAATACATAGATTTCTACCTACAAGGTTATGTATAAAGTCTACCAAGTTTTTTAAAAGATTCTACAGATGTTTTGAGATTATTTAAAAATTTGACTTGGGAAGAAGGTTTGCTTTTAGCAACCTGTGATGTTTCTGCCCTTTATACAAGCATTAGAGATGGCCTAGAGGCAGTGAAATTTTATTAAGATAAGGATCCTAATCTCAAACAGGAACAAAAAAAGTTTATCCTAGATGGAAAATATTTCATTCTAAGTCATAACTATTTTTATTTTAAAGGAAAATTTTATTTGCAGTGATGTGGCACAGCCATGGGGACCAGATTTGCCCCCAGTTATGCGAACCTATTTATGGGTCTATGGGAACAAATCTTTTTAGATTCGACTGATCTGGGGGCAAGTCTGGTCCTCTTTAAACGATATATAGATGACATCGTTATTGTATGGAAGGGGTCAGTTGAAGAGTTAGAATGGTTCTTTTCAAGGATGAATATAAATGAGAAGAATCTTAAATTTACATATGAGATAAGTGATGAAATAATTGTGTTTCTGGATCTAGAGATCAGTGTAAAAGATGGTTCTTTTAGTAGTAGAACTAATTTCAAGGAAGTCGATGCTAACAGTTACATCCATGCGACAAGTTGTCACCATAGTACATGGAAAGACAATATCCCAAAAAATCAGTTTAAAAGGATTTGAAAGAACTGTCAAGAAGAAGTAGACTTTCTAAACCAGTCTAAAATTTTAGAGAGGAAATTTTTAGAAAGAAGATATAGCACGACACTTATAGATCAATCAAAAAAGGAGGCACTAGAAACAAATAGGGAAGAACTATTGATTAGTAGACCTAAAAAGGAGATGATAAAACAAGGAAATAAAGATATTTTCATTCCATTCATCACAAAATTCAATAGCGAAGTACGAAGTATTGAGAGAATTATATGTAAGCATTGGCCAATCTTACAGGCAGATGAAGATTTGGGGCCTCTTTTACCCAAACGACCACATTTTGTATTTAAGAAAAACAAAAACTTGAAAAATATTCTGGCTCCTACAGATATGAAAAGAAAAATCTGTGCTACTAATAGAATAGATGTAGATTTGAAAGGAAATACTTTAAATGGATTTTATCCTTGTTTAAATTGTAAAGCATGTCAACATGCAAAGAAAAGAAAATCCTTTGTTTCCACTAAAACGAAGAAAGAATATAAAATTAATGGTGTATTCAGATGTACAGATTCAAACATAGTATACTTAATAGAGTGTTCATGTGGGGTTCAGTGTATTGGCGAATCAGAGCGTCCTGCCAAGGATAGAATAAGGGAACACATAAACTCAGTGGAAAACATGGACAAACCGAGAAATCAGGAATTACCAGTTCCTAAACATTTTAAGATTTGTCAAAAAGGAAATCTAAGTCATTTTAAATACACAATTATAGATAAGGGACGACCGAGTTGGAGGGGGAGTGATATTAGAATGGAACTTTTAAGGTTAGAGGCTAAGTGGATCTTTGATTTAAAAACTCTGCACCCAAATTGACTAAATTTAGATTTTGATTTAGGAGTTTTTATGAATTAGGTACCTGTTTTAAGATGCACATTAAGATTTGTATGGTGTTGTCCTTCCCCCTCCCCCCTTTTTTGTATCAATTTTTTTGTATCAATTTTTTGTATTTCCTTTTTTTTGTATCAATTTTTATCTATTTCTATCCATTTGGATCCATTTTTTCATTTTTTCATCTTTATAGTTTTTAAACCAGAATTAGTGCTTTTGGATAACTGATAGATTTAAATATGACATAATCTAAAATGATGAATATAAGTAATGATGAAATTATAAGTGTATATTAATTTTTCACTATTAAGTTTTCACACATATGATGAATGATTTCAAATGTATTTTATATTTGTTTGCAATAAAGGATGAAGGGTTTAAATTATAGTCTGTATATGTCAAATACTCATATATGCATCAGTAAGGAACTTTTAAGAATATTTTTCTAGAGCAGGTTTCTTGTAGTGTGCTCAAAAATATACATCTTTGTATAAATATATAAAGATAAATATATATATATATATATATATATATATTTTTTTTTTCTATAAGGGTATTTTCTGACATATATATATATATTTGAAAGGGAAAGAGATGAAAACACACAAGTGACACTGGAAGGAGAATAAAAGATTCAACAAAGAAGTGAGAAATCAACTTTCTACCACACAGAGGAGGCAGAGAAGCAGTTTTTTTCCGGATTGCTGAGAGGCAACTTTATCTTAAAGGGACGCATTTGCCTTACCTCATAGGATTGAGGTTTAATCTAGTAAGTGGGCACTCACCTCTAATATGTGGATGTCACAAGATTAATGGGAAAAAAGAAATAAAGGGAGGAAAAAAAGAACTGATACTGCACAATTTTATACATATTTGGGACTAATCTATTTGTATACTTGACTCAGAGTCATATCTTTGTATTTATCTAAGTCTGTGGTACATAACATATACATATTGTGGAATTTCATTTTAAAATCCAATATCTAGTAGCTGTACCTTTCCAGTTCCACTCATACTGAGTAAGAATAAGATAGAACTAAATTACATTAACTGTGTAACTCATGAAATACAGGTGATATATATCACATGCACCTTACTTACATCTACACAATATTTTCCTCTGGCTTTAATATTGACACTAAACAAGTCAGTTTGACCTGTGCGCCTAGTACTAATCTTTTCACCCATATATATATATATATATATATATATATATATATATATATATATATATGTATTAGTAAAAACAAGACTTTTAGAAATTTGTATTTTTATTTAAAAAAAAATAATCTAATTTTAAAATAAGGTTTCTTGTAATGTGCTCGATTATAATCATTTTGCTTTTAAAGTATTGCAATTATTATTAGTATTTTCTATAAGGAAGTTTTGCAATCTATAGATATTTCTGAGAGATATATAAATGGAAACTAAATCAAAAACAGTATGTTTAGGTGGTTTCTTGTAATCTGCTCATTTTGGAATATATTATTTTGAAATTTACCATTTTAAGATTTATTTTTTAATACAGATACAATTTTTGCAAGTTAGTTAATAACTTAATATGTATGTTGTCTAACTAATGGCAAGACTTTAAGTTTATACTCATTGTTAGGAATAACGATCCAAATAGAGGCTGTCCCTTTAAAATGTTGGGGTATAAAAAGCCGGTGCTATGAACTTGCCAACTGAGCTTGACAAAGACTATGAAACGCGTTGCTCAGTAATCATTTGCTACTTTGTACCACCTGACTTCTTGCTGCTAAGGACTCTCTGCAGTCTTGTAATCTTGTTCAGGTGTTTGCACGTCTGGCGTTCTCCGGTGATCCTGTGTACATTGTCCAATAAGGCAGTTGTGTTGGGTTCCTGAAGAAAGTGTGGGGTGAATTATCACTGAAAACTCCATAAGGACCTTTGGGAGAATGGAGAGCTGGACGCTACGCTGATCTTCGGTTACTGATGTGTAAGTACCGATGTACGTTATTGTGACTTGCCTTTGAAGTTTATCTAAACGGCCAATTTTCTCTCCTATTTAGACGGCTTTCAGCACTCAGGACACGCTCACTCCCAGAAAAGGATCCCAAAGTTCCACCATTGTTTCAACTTGTGGAAAAGGCTTTGGAGGATCATGTTTGTTACCACCTTTTGTGAGAAAATCCAGCTTTTATGGAACTCTTTCGATTCATAAAGGAGTGAATCTTTGATACTTATTTTATATTGTTCATTTATTGTATTCATTATTATTTGTATTTATTTATGTATTATTCATAGATGTATATTTTATCGTTAGTTTTATGAATTTGTGTTTAAATTAAATATTTTTAAACTTAGTATATCGTTATCCTTTTTAAACCATTCAGTACCGAATTCATTTTTGCAAACAAAATTAATTGTTATAAATTAATTGTTATATACTATTTTTATTAGGATGAGTTGTGTGGGTGAAAAATATTGAGATCACATTTAAAAAAACTGTTGACATTCAAGGAATCTCTTGGCATCTCTCTATTCTATCAGGTGCGCAAAACTTAAGCATTCCTTTTGCGCACCTGTAAGTAGCTAATTGTGAATTACCTTGTTTTCTTGGAGGTTTGGGAATATCTCATTCTTATTAGGTGTTTGTTGTAGATCATTTTGCGCTTGTCTTTCTGTATTTTTTCCAATGCAAAATGTCCACAAAGTTCCAAACTTACAAAGCCTTTGGAACTTCAATTAGGTTACACATGTGCCCAACCATCTCCAGCACATATACTGAGGCAGCAAATCCTCCTTACTCACCCCACTCGATTACTGCACAGCATTTGACTAAATTCTACCTTCTAAGGCTCTATTAGTTATGGCCTCTGAGTTCTCTGATGCTTGGTAGCTCTGATGACGTCACGGGTCACATGATTGGGATTGCGTTCACAACTGTATCCAAGCCTCAAATGTCAGAGATAGTAAATGTAGCAGCAAAAGATCTTTAGCACACATAAGAACCTTTCTAGAAAGTGCCATATAGAGCCTATTCAAAAAGCTCACACTTTACACATCCCATCAACAGATCTCAGTTTGACAAAAGCCTTTATACAGAGGATACTGCCTTGCAGAGAGTCCTAGCCCCTCCAAGCAATGGCCTGAAGGTGGCTACAATCGTTTGAGACTGCGAGCACACATTACAGTATAACTCTTAACAAATACCAGCACAAGTTAGCGTGGTCATAATATCCATTGAAAGTAAAATGTGTGCACGAGCGAAGTCAGCTGCGCTAATCATAGACTAGTAATATCAGAGTTGCTTGCTAATGGTAGTGTGGTCCAGCGATCTTGGTTATCACGCACGTGCTATCATTAGCGCATCACTGATAATCTGGTTCTCTGTTTGTTCAATGAGAAGCCAAATTAGGTTGTTTATTACACTTGTATTACAAGTAATAGTGTTATGCTCGCACACAATCTGAAATACCGCTTTTGCATTAAGCTCTTGTAAAATCAGGTATTAATTGTTATCACTTGCTATTGTGCATTTAAAACATGGTAGGTACATAGCAAAGTACTCAAACACAACTGCACTACATACATTTTGCTCTCCATTGACTTTAGCTCTGGATTATTAATTTACATGACTTTTAGCATGAGTCTTAATAGAAATCGATACGAGGGGGAAAAAAACATCTAAGCTATGAAACGTAAATAGTGTAGCGAGCAATACATTACTGTGCGCACAATATAGATTTGCAATAGGCTTATAAAGCCAGAGCAGTATAGGTTATGCTCCAGTGATATTAATGCTCCATACTGCTTGCAATTTAGTGATCCACTTATAATCTGGCCCTCTGTATGGGCTTCTCACTTATATTAGATTTTACTTAGAAAAATAATAGGGTGAAAATGAATCAATGCATGGGAATACTATGTAAGACTTTAGCAGCCTCTAAAGGGACACAGAAGTTAAAAGGAAATGTAACCCAAAAAAGTTATTTTGTGATTCAGACAGAGCTCACCATTTTATAAATGTTCCCAATTTACTTCTATCATTATAATTGTTTCATTCCCATGCTATGCTGGGTTAAAGCGATACCTAGGTAGGCATCTGGAGAACTACTTGGCAAGAAATAGTGCTGCCCTCAAGTGCTTTTGCAAATGGATAGCATTCTTGCCATACAGTTCTCTAGAAATGGGCCGGCTTTTAAGCATACGTCCCTGCTTTTCAACAAATGATACCAAAGAACGAAGAAAATTTGATAAAAGAAATTAATGAAAATGTGCAAAGCCAGATAGTTGTGTTTATCACTTTCACACTAATATATCCGGTAGACTTGTGCATTTTTTCATGCCGTATATGGCTACTGGCAGCGGCCTTAGGCTGTTTTTTCCGGGGGGTAGATTTCTTCTTGTGAAAAAACAAAACACAGAAACATGGATTTGTGTGTTAAACTGTGTTTTACAGTGTGTTGTACTTTCACACAAAGAAATACAGCGCCGAAAAAAGCCAAATGCCGCTGCCAGTGGACATATTCAGCATTCGATGAATAGCGAAAAAAAACAATGCGCATAAGATGTAGAGTCAAAAAATAGCTGAATGTTGCTGCTCACAGTCATATTCTGCATTTGTTTGTAAAATGAAAACCAAGTTATCATTTTATGTGCATGTCTAATAAAGACTTCAATTAAAAGCTATGTCTAGTTATTTTTAATCTAGCCTTTGTTATCAAATGATTATTTTTCTCTTTATATCCTTTTTGAAACTTGGCTCGTTTCTATGAACAAATACTAAGGTAGACTTGGGAGAGTAGATGTGTCTTGAGCATTACATTGTTGCACACTCTGCTACCATATGGTGATTAAGACATGCAGGTACCTGAGTCTAGCTCATTATGTGCCAAGTTATAAAAATTATACCAAGAGAGAGAGAGTTAAAGTTTTTTTTTAATTTGTTGGTTTTATATGAACCATAAAAACTTGATTTTAACTTCCTGTCCCATTAAATCTAATTCAAAACATTTTACTGTTTAGAGAATTTTCCTTCACCCTTTTACAAAAGACACGTACATCCTTTTGATATAGCATCTACATAATGTAGACATGGAAATCTGCATCATTTTCAGTCATTTCCTATTGGCTGTTATTTCTCCTCTTGTATAAAACAAGCCTCAGACACTATAATAAAGTATTTTAGGCTAAGGGACAGTTACTCCATTTATCTATTTGATTGACGCATCACATCTGTTTATGTTTGCAGTGTTTCTTATTACGTGTTTTTTTTATAATGCATACGTTCTTACATCAGTATGATGAGTAATTTTCCAGCAGCTGTGAAGATTTAAAGGGACTCGAAACACATTTTTTTTCTTTCTTTCTTTCTTTCTTGATTTAAATAGAGCATATGGTTTTAAACAATTTTCCAATTTACTTCTTTCATCTAATTTGCTTCATTCTCTTGGCATGCTTTGTTGAAAAGCATATCTAGATAGGCTCAGGAGCTGAGAGCTAGCTGCTGATTGGTGTCTGCACATATATGACTCTTGTGATTGGCTTACCGATGTGTTCAGCTAGTTCCAAATAGTGCATTGCTTCTTCTGTATGAAAAGATACCAAGGCCTCTAGTTATGAAAGTCTGGCGGACCTGATCCGCCAGTGCGGATCAGGTCCGCCAGACTTCGCTGAATACGGCGAGCAATACGCTCGCCATATTCATCATTGCACCAGCAGCTCACAAGAGCTGCTGGTGCAATGCCACCCCCTGCAGACTCACGGCCAATAGGCCGCCAGCAGGGGAGTGTCAATCAACCCGATCGTACTCGATCGGGTTGAATTGTAGCGATGTCTGTCCGCCTACTCAGAGCAGGCGGACAGGTTATTGAGCAGCGGTCTTTGCGACCGCTGCTTCATTACTGCTGTTTTTGGCGAGTCTGATGACTCGCCAGAAACAACAGGCATCAAGCTCCATACGGAGCTTGATACATATGCCCCCAAGTGAATCAAGCAATATTGATGTAGTAAATCAGATTTTTTTTTTTACAATTGTATGCTCTAAATCATGAAAGAAAAAAAAAATATTTTATGTCCCTTTAATGATGCAAGTAGCAGCCATATTTTGACCATACACATTTTATAGGTTTCCTATATGTTTCTGTTTTCTAGTTCCAACCTCTGCCCATATCTTGATCTATTTGCTTGGACTGTGTTTTGTATCACATTTGCAAGTCACTTGCTGACGCTAGCCTGTCCCTGATCCTGCTGTTGGATTTTGACTTGGTTCATTATAGTCCTGTCTTTGCTGACCTAGTTTTGTGACTCTTCTGGATCCTCCTTACTAATTGATCATGTATTGGGTTCTTTCCATTATCTTGAGATAGTGTTGTTAATTCAGTCACTTCACAACCTTTAGGTCCTTTGCTTGACAGCCACAATCCATGGTCCACCATTTATGTTTCTTTAAAGGGACACTAAACCCAAATTTTTTTCTTTCTTTATTCAGATAGAGCATGCAATTTTAAGCAACTTTCTAATTTACTACTATTATTAAATGTTATTTGTTCTCTTACTATCTTTATTTAAAAAGCAGGAATGTGATGCATAGGAGCCGGCCCATTTTTGGTTGAGAACCTGGGTTATGCTTACATATTTGTGGCTAAATGTAAGCCACCAATAAGCATGCACTATCCATGGTGCTGAACCTAAAATGGGCTGGCTGCTAAGATTTACATTCCTGCTTTTTAAATAAAGATAGCAAGTGTATGAAGAAAAATTCATAATAGAAGTAAATTAGAAAGTTGCTTAAAATGTCATGCTCTATCTGAATCATGAAAGAAAAAAGGTAGGTTTAGTATCCCATTAATTAAAACACTACACAGGCTTTAGGAGTAGTTAGCAATAAAAAGACAATAACTCCAACAACTTTAAGGGTCACCTGACCCGTCACTTAAAAGTGAGAATGTTTTTTCCACAATACAGGCACTTTCTATAATACATAGTTGGTGTTTAAATAGAAGTTTATTAATCCATTACACAACTAGTTTAGTGTAAGTATTTCTTGCGTGAAGAAGAGAATCCTCTCTTTTAAATAAGTGGTCAGAAAAGAATAGTAGTTTGCCACTTAGCAGCTGATCCTGCTGCTAACATAAGCGCTGAATCTTATGTACGCCCTATGGGCTCCATTTCTCATAAGTCAGGTGAACATGATTCACTAGATTCTTTATGCAGTTCCTTAGCTGATCTGAAGAGAATATTGTAAGGTTCTGATCTAGATCTAACTTACCCCTGGATCTCCATAACTAAGTCACACCACCCCTGGTTCTCGCTGAATAAGTCACCTCAGCTTACCTATCCCTGAATAGTCCCTGGGAAATGTCAGGAGAATACTGTATTTATTTGTCTATATTTATTTTATTATGGCTGGGAACCTTCCTGCAGACTCCCATCCTATTAATAATGTTTATTAATGATTATGTGCTGCAAATATTAACGCCATAATTTAAAGGGACTGTAAATCCTTACGTACAATAGATGACTTTGCAATGCATTTTCATCATTTATTTTTCCCCCTTTCCCTGTAATCTAAGTCTAAATATTAGGGATTACTCAGTTTTTAAACCTGAAAAAGCCTATGGCAGGCTTCACAAGCCTAACCCTGCCACATATCTGTATCTCATTCACAGTTATCTTTTCATTTTTTAAGAAGCCAAACAGTGGAGATTTTGTTAACCCAATGGCGGTCGCAGCTTTGTCATCTGCAGACTCATGTACGTATTAGCTCCACCAAATAAGGAAAATGGGGTTTGAAGCTTGACCATTGAAACAATTTTAGCAAGCAAGGTTTTATTTTGATCTAATAATGTACAGACTCTGCTAATATGTCAATCAGCTGTAAGACTGCAGGTTTTTACTGTCTCTTTAATCAACTTAAAGGGAGATGAAACCCATTTATTTTTCTTTGTGATTCAGTCACTGCATGCAATTTTAAAATGTTTTCAATTTTACTTCTATTGTCTAATTTGTTTTGTTCAGAAACTTCGGATTGGTGGCTGCACATATATGACTCTTCAATGAAACATCCACAGAGAGTAGCAGCAAACCAAATAATGTTTATTGTTTAACACAACAACAAATGCAGCAACGTTTCGGTATTACTACCTTAGTCATGCTAGTGTTTGTAATGATTTTGATTCTATTTATACCAATCCACCACTAGGTGGCACTAAAGGGCCCATAACAAATTAACCCTTAGTTGATCACAATACAAATTCTAAACATTAAAAAAACATTTTTGAATAAATATATACATTCAAATATAGAATCATCTATACTAAAAGATCTCAGTACGGATTCAGTCAAAATATGCAAAGGCAATTCATAAGAACACAGACATATCTAAATCCCTGTTTAACCCTTTAGGCTCCATTGTGTCTAATTTCCAAATCCAGAAACATTTGCGTTTCTTTAATAAGAGCTCCCTATCTCCTAATCTACGTGGCATAAAAACTTTTTCAATTATTTGGAACCTCAATTGTCCTATTGAATGTCCCTTTTCAATAAAATGATGGGCTACAGGGGCTTTAATGTTTTTAGTTAGAATATTACTTTTATGCTCTATTAACCTATCCTTAATAATTCTAGTTGTTTCCCCTACTTAACTCCGCCCACAGGGACACTTAATTAAATAAATTTCAAAGGATGACCTACAAGTATGATATCCTTTAATTTTAAATGTCTTCCCAGTAACTGGATGGAGAAAATGTGTGCCTTTGATCATGTTATTACAACACAAGCAATTTAAGCATGGATAACATCCTTCAGTTTTACAGGAGATAAATTGTTGTTTATTTTTAATACTTGAGCCCACATCTGCTTTTATCAGTTGTTGTCTAAGATTAAAGCTTTGCTTATAGGCTGGCATCGGGTAGTTCTTAAATTCTTTTATTTCTGGGTTACAGTCTGCTAAAACAGACCAATGTTTTCTCACAATGCGCTGGATCTGATTCGATTGAAAGTTAAATTCTGACACAAAAATCAAACGCTCATCTTTTTTATTCTCCTTTTTCTTAGGACTCAACAGGGTCTCTCTAGGGATAGATAGAGCATGTTTGATTTCTGTGTCGATTATTTCAGAGGGATAACCTCTTTATAAAAATCTAGATTCCATTTCTTTGAACCTTAATTTTAATAGATCATCATCAGTGATAATTCTTCTTGCTCTTAAAAATTGGCTTCGTGGAAGGGCTTTCAAAAGAGACATAGGATGAGCACTTTCAAAGTGCAACAGACTATTTATATCTGTTTCCTTTCTGAACAGATCAATTTTCAGTATTTTACCATCTTTAATTACTCTGGTATCTAAAAAAGTAATATCACTTTCACTCCAGGTTAATTTAAACTTAATATTCCCCAGGGCCTCATTTAAATCATTTACAAATGCAAGTAGGGATCCAACGTCGCCCCACCATATTCCAAAGATATCATCGATATAGCGCCACCAACAGGCGCAATACCGATAAAACCCAGGATTGGTGAAAACGAACCATTCTTCAAAAACATTCATAAAAATGTTTGCATAGTTAGGGGGGCGACGTTGGACCCCATAGCATTTCCTTGAACTTGCAAAAAGTATTGATCTTCAAAAAGAACAAATTTGCAGTAAAAAAACAGCTCCAATAATTGTAATAGAAAATGTATTTGTGCTTTTGTATATTTTTCATCTAAGCCTAATACCATTTCTACCGCTCCCATTCTACATTCGTGAGAAATGGAGGTATAAAGACTCTCCACGTCTAGACTAAATAAAATATATTTATCTGTAACCATATCAAGTGTATCAACTTTTCTAAGAAAATCACTAGTATCCTTTAAAAAGGAATTTGACATTTCCACATATGGTCTTAAGATACGGTCTAGAAAAATAGATACATTAGTTAGAACAGACTTTGTACTAGCAACAATGGGTCGACCTCGGGGGACTTGCAAATCTTTATGAACTTTTGATAACGTATAAAGCACCGGGGTGCAAGGATGTTCTACATATAAAAAGCTATAAAGATCTTTATCAATTAAACCAAATTTCCAGGCTTTCTGACAGATAATTCCTAATTCTTTCTGTATTGAAAATACAGGATTATATGAAAGCCTTTTATATTCCTGAGGAGCATTTAATTGCTGTTTAATTTCGTTTACATAATAATTTTTATCCAGAGCAATTATAGCACCGCCTTTATTGGCTCTCTTAAGAATAACATCACTCCTATTTTTCAAGGATTTAATTGCAGCTACATTGCTCTGAGTAAAATTACTTTTTAGATTTTTGTTATGCTTATTTATTAACATCTTATGTGAAAATATTTCATTTGTCAACAGTTTACCTCTAGAGACTTTTTCTTCTAATTTAACCATACCATTCTTAACTAAATTGATATATGTTTCCACGCTATGGTTATTCTGTGGGGGTATAAATGTACTTTTTTTCTTTAACCCCAATTGTGCCAAATTAAAGGCCACTTTGTCTTTTTTCACAGTTTCCCCATAACTAGGATTCCACATAAAACTTTTTAGTCTCGTCTGGAAAAGGAAACCACCCAGAATCAATAAAGTCACCATGTCCCTACCTAGAAACCTGGGAGGCCTGGGCCTACCCGATCTGGAGGTTTATAGAACTTCTATTTTCTTACAAAGGATTCTTGATTGGAGGGGGGGAGGGGAACATAAGAGATGGGTAGGCTTGGAGGGGTCCATGGGACCACCGGCCCCATTGCCTAGCCTGTCCTGGAGACCTGACTTACCCGACATGATTAAAACGCTTGCAAACCCTATTACAAGAGAGACTGTACTACAGTGGCAGAGGGCGACTGTCCGATACCCTTGCTTGACTTCTAGTCCGGGGCCTCTGACCTCGCTAATCCATAACCCTGACTTTTCAGTGTCCGCTTTTAGGCCACACCTACCAATGACCTCATCTATTACTGACATCCTAATGTATCATGTAGCCACGGACGATTCCATACACACACAAGCCCATATACTCGAGAAGGGATTTGACTGGGCTGGGAACTGGTTTTCCTATAGGAGACTACACCACTTTATCACAACCCATAAGCAAAGTTATAACCTCACCCGCCCCCCAACGAACATAGAAAAACTATCAGAGACCCCGGTGAGACACTCTCTCTCAATAATATATAAGATTTTAATACACCCCCTTCCGGGCAACCTGCCCTATGCTCTGGAAATGTGGGAGGAAGAACTTGGGACAATAATTCTCCCACAGACGGCAATGTACATGTTTTCTAATACTAAAAAATCATCCACCTCAGCGTCTATACTAAAAATCAACTATAAAATAATGCATTGTTGGTATTTAACTCCTAGAAAACTACACCGCCTATTCCCCAAAACCGATAATAAATGTTGGCGTTGTGGACATGTCGGGAGTGGGATGGGACATATGTGGTGGTGGTGTTCACAACTTAATCATTTCTGGTACAAGGTTATTGGAGAGGTTGAGCTTATTTTACAAATAGCTATCCCCCCAGACCCTCAAGTCTGGCTACTGAATAAACCGGTAACCCTACCCTTTAAGCATATGCTACCCCTATTCAGAATATGTAACAATGGCGTTAAAGTCCTCATTGCAAAATCCTGGAAATCAAAAGACATTCCCACTATGGATATGTGGAGAGACAAGGTGGCGGAGCTGCTGGAACTTGAAGAGTACTCAGCCTATAAAACATAGATAGCTTTCAAATAGCACACATGTTGTGGGATGATTACATTAAAAACCTATAGATCTATTGCTAGACTCTCATTGTCAACTGCAGACCCCTATGTGAACGTAAAATGGAGGCTACCATCAAAATCAAATTAATTCAAAATTGAATCTAAACCCAATTATAAATCTTACTGACATAGAACCACTATTCATTAGTTTGTATGACCATGCACTTAAAGTGAAGGTTAACTTTGATCAGCTCTAATGAAATTTTGTGTTTATCTCAAAAAATAAATAGCAGTTTCATTCATCAATACTTTTACATCTAAATCATTCCTTAGATATATCAATTCTTTGTTTGTAATTTCGCTATCAGTAAATCAACCCCGTTTTTTTTTTGTTAAGTATGATCACGTTTTTTTGCTAGCCAATTGACTTTCTGGCCATTAGGCGGCCGTCAATTGACGTCAGCAGTTACTGTGACACTATGCGCATGCGCCAGTGTTCTCTGTTTACATCGGGAAAGCGAGCGTGGCCCTGTTTCGCGCATGCGCACTGAAAATATTATTTAAGCACTGTTCGGTAACTGCAGTTCTACGACAAGCTGCAACACTATACAATTGGCTTCTTTAATGGTATTAAATGATTTACCCCACACTAGATCTTGTTACTTAATTTGAGCCAAAAACGTCACACTATATTGCGGACGAATGACGCATGCGCTGAAATCGGCAATTAACTTGTTTAACGCATGCGCATTGATGCGAGTCGGAGAATGCTGTGCATGCACAGTTTTGAATAGTCACCATGCACGAGCCTGCTAGACACGTATAGAGCGGGTGGGACCGCTCTATACGTCACTGGATCAAAAACCAGGAAACAACTAATGGGAGGAGAATAGAAGGGAACGGTAAGCAAAATAGACTGTATAAAACAATAAAAATAAAAAGTGATTGCAAAAAATTAATATAGCGACTAGATATTTAATATGCATAGAAGTTTAATAATGAAATTTGAAAGCTATAACTTAACCTTCACTTTAAGTACAAGTTGATATTAAAACATATATCATCCTTTTCCCCATTGATTTTTTTTTTTTTTTTCCTTTTTCCCCTCTCCTTTTTTGTCCCCTTTCTTTATTTGTTCTTAGCATTACTGTCAACATGTAAACATAAGATCCTGTATTATTGTGTTCTTGAAATGATAGTATATACCAATGTTTGTTGTAACAATGTTCGGATCTTTCTCAATAAAAAAGATTTCAAGTAAAACTTTTTAGTCTCAAGTTCCTAAAAAATCTATACAGGTCTTTATTTAGTTGGAAAAAGTCACAGTTTCTCCTAGGGCAAAAAGATAGTCCTTTGTTAAGAGTACTTAACTCATCATTTGAAAGTTCAACATTTGAAATATTAATCACTGTGTCTTCTGTATCAGTGACTTTATCTGACTTACTCTTCAGCGGGATTTCAGGACCATTTCTTACTTCTGTTTGCCTCTGGTTGAACGTAACTGCCTCTGCTGTTTTCCTTTTGATGCCCCGGTGTTTACGTCCGCCTCTGCGCGATCGCCTTCAGAGTCCCCCGGGGACACATCCGAAGAACCGGAGCTACTTCCGCTTCTCATGGGGTAACGATTATGGCGTCTCTGGAAACCGGAAGTAAATCTCCGTCCTGCTCCTTCCGGGTCATACTTCCAGCGGTAGACCCGATTTTGCAGGCAATTGTTCTCGTCTCTGGCGAATTTGACCCGCTTGCGCTCCTCAATCGCTTTCTTCAGATCACATACTTTGGCATTCACTTCTTTGAGCATTTTAGACGATTCTTCAGGTGGTAATGAATTTTTTTATTTCCGTTTCCATTGCAGATAATTTTGCATCTTGATCGTTGATCTCTGTGTTAAGGCAGTCTACGGTAAGAACCATTAGATCCATAGAGCACTTATTTAGTATTTGTTAGAATTTCTTGCAATAAAGTGTATTTTCTTTAATTAGTGTAGGGCGTGTGCTCATCCGAAGACCTCTTGGGATCCTTTTAACCCTGCGATATTCCGCCAGGGTGGTTGCATGCAGATCGTAAGCAACTCTTTTCTTTCAGTAGGGGTTGTTTTCAAAAAGTCTCTAGATCCTTTTGTCAAAGTTGCAATGCGGGCAGCTTCTATATCCGTGTATGAGAACATTTTCAAAACTTGTTGTGTATTTTCCATTGTTTAAATTGCAACGAATTTTCCAAATTGCAACAAAATTTTCTTAGGGGGTCTAGGTGCGCGGATTAGAGAAGCGGGAGTAGCTCCGGTTCTTCGGATGTGTCCCCGGGGGACTCTGAAGGCGATCGCGCAGAGGCGGACGTAAACACCGTGGCATCAAAAGGAAAACAGCAGAGGCAGTTACGTTCAACCAGAGGCAAACAGAAGTAAGAAATGGTCCTGAAATCCTGCTGAAGAGTAAGTCAGATAAAGTCACCGATACAGAAGACACAGTGATTAATATTTCAAATGTTGAACTTTCAAATGATGAGTTAAGTACTCTTAACAAAGGACTATCCTTTTGCCCTAGGAGAAACTGTGACTTTTTCCAACTAAATAAAGACTTGTATAGATTTTTTGGAACTTGAAACTAAAAAGTTTTATGTGGAATCCTAGCTATGGGGAAACTGTGAAAAAAGACAAAGTGGCCTTTAATTTGGCACAATTGGGGTTAAAGAAAAAAAGTACATTTATACCCCCACAGAATAACCATAGCGTGGAAACATATATCAATTTAGTTAAGAATGATATGGTTAAATTAGAAGAAAAAGTCTCTAGAGGTAAACTGTTGACAAATTAAATATTTTCACATAAGATGTTAATAAATAAGCATAACAAAAATCTAAAAAGTAATTTTACTCAGAACAATGTAGCTGCAATTAAATCCTTGAAAAATAGGAGTGATGTTATTCTTAAGAGAGCCGATAAAGGCGGTGCTATAATTGCTCTGGATAAAAATTATTATGTAAACGAAATTAAACAGCAATTAAATGCTCCTCAGTTATATAAAAGGCTTTCATATAATCCTGTATTTTCAATACAGAAAGAATTAGGAATTATCTGTCAGAAAGCCTGGAAATTTGGTTTAATTGATAAAGATCTTTATAGCTTTTTATATGTAGAACATCCTTGCACCCCGGTGCTTTATACGTTATCAAAAGTTCATAAAGATTTGCAAGCCCCCCCAGGTCGACCCATTGTTGCTAGTACCAAGTCTGTTCTAACTAATGTATCTATTTTTCTAGACCGTATCTTAAGACCATATGTGGAAATGTCAAATTCCTTTTTAAAAGATACTAGTGATTTTCTTAGAAAAGTTGATACACTTGATATGGTTACAGATAAATATATTTTATTTAGTCTAGACGTGGAGAGTCTTTACACCTCCATTTCTCACGAAAGTAGAATGGGAGCGATAGAAATGGTATTAGGCTTAGATGAAAAATATACAAAAGCACAAATACATTTTCTATTACAATTATTGGAGCTGATTCTTTACTGCAACTTTTTTCTTTTTGAATATGAATACTTTTTGCAAGTTCAAGGAACTGATATGGGGTCCAACGTCGCCCCCCTAACTATGCAAACATTTTTATGAATGTTTTTGAAGAATGGTTCGTTTTCACCAATCCTGGGTTTCATCGGTATGGCGCCTGTTGGTGGCGCTATATCGATGATATCTTTGGAATATGGTGGGGCGACGTTGGATCCTTACTTGCATTTGTAAATTATTTAAATGAGGCCCTGGGGAATATTAAGCTTAAATTAACCTGGAGTGAAAGTGATATTACTTTTTTAGATATCAGAGTAATTAAAGATGGTAAAATACTGAAAATTGATCTGTTCAGAAAGGAAACAGATATAAATAGCCTGTTGCACTTTGAAAGTGCTCATCCTATGTCTCTTTTGAAAGCCCTTCCACGAAGCCAATTTTTAAGAGCAAGAAGAATTATCACTGATGATGATCTATTAAAATTAAGGTTCAAAGAAATGGAATCTAGATCTTTAAAAAGAGGTTATCCCTCTGAAATAATCGACGCAGAAATCAAACATGCTCTATCTATCCCTAGAGAGACCCTGTTGAGTCCTAAGAAAAAGGAGAATAAAAAAGATGAGCGTTTGATTTTTGTGTCAGAATTTAACTCTCAATCGAATCAGATCCAGTGCATTGTGAGAAAACATTGGTCTGTTTTCGCAGACTGTAACCCAGAAATAAAAGAATTTAAGAACTACCTGATGCCAGCCTATAAGCAAAGCTTTAATCTTAGACAACAACTGATAAAAGCAGATGTGGGCTCAAGTATTAAAAATAAACAATTCCTCTCCTGTAAAACTGAAGGATGTTATCCATGCTTAAATTGCTCGTGTTGTAATAACATGATCAAAGGCACAAATTTTCTATATCCAGTTACTGGGAAGACATTTAAAATTAAAGGATATCATACTTGTAGGTCATCCTTTGTAATTTTTTTAATTAAGTGTCCCTGTGGGCGGAGTTACGTAGGGGAAACAACTAGAATTATTAAGGATAGGATAATAGAGCATAAAAGTAATATTCTAACTAAAAACATTAAAGCCCCTGTAGCCCATCATTTTATTGAAAAGGGACATTCAATAGGACAGTTGAGGTTCCAAATAATTGAAAATGTTTTTATGCCACGTAGATTAGGAGATAGGGAGCTCTTATTAAAGAAATGCAAATGTTTCTGGTTTTGGAAATTAGACACAATGGAGCCTAAAGGGTTAAACAGGGATTTAGATATGTCTGTGTTCTTATGAATTGCCTTTGCATATTTTGACTGAATCCGTACTGAGATCTTTTAGTATAGATGATTCTATATTTGAATGTATATATTTATTCAAAAATGTTTTTTTAATGTTTAGAATTTGTATTGTGATCAACTAAGGGTTAATTTGTTATGGGCCTTTTAGTGCCACCTAGTGGTGGATTGGTATAAATAGAATCAAAATCATTACAAACACTAGCATGACTAAGGTAGTCATACCCATACATTGCTGCATTTGTTGTTGTGTTAAGCAAATAACATTATTTGGTTTGCTGCTACTCTTTGTGGATGTTTCATTGAAGATTCAGAGTTAAGAGTGGAGCTCTGTAGTGGCGTGCAACAGGGTCGCTGAGAGCTGGATTAATGACTTTGTATCCTGGTCATATATGACTCTTGCCATTGATTTTTAGCTAGCTACCAAAAGCCCATTACTGCTCCTTCAAAAAAGGATAAAAAGTGAATAGAGCAAATTTGATTAAGTAAATTGGAAAGTTGTTTATAATTGTATGATCTATTTGGATCACAAGAGGAAAAAAATGGGTTTTATCCCTTTAATTTAGTCTCCCATGCTCCAGCACAAAGCAATATATCTAGTTGAGGAGACAGAAAGGAAGGACCAGATTATTGCTCAAATTATTATTTAAAAGTTATCTTACACCTATGTACTTTAGGAAAGTTCTCCTCTATGAAAAGCACAATTGGGCTAAAAGAGGCTGCTCATATTTGTACCCTTGAACAAGCTTAGAGAAATATGGCTGAAATTCACTGACAAGGCCCAAAGAAGGCCGTAATGATTGTCTGGGTATGCCATGTTCCTTTTTCAGAGGAGGATTGCCTGGTATTTCAGGGCTGGACTGATTTGGGCTCGCTTCCATTAAGCCATAAAATGGAGCCGTAAGCTACAAAAGTGTCCGACAGCTAAAAGTAATTTACGGCTTCATTTTAGTACCAGGTTTCCATTGAAAAGGTTTCCGCTATGCGAGCGGTCGCTCTTTTCGTGTAGGTGTAAGTTTGAGTTGTGTTAACGCTTCCATCCGATGCCGGATTTCTAAACATTAATAGGTTACTATGGTAACCCAACCTTACACTACACTCGATTGCATATACGGTGCCGCATACAAGAGCTGTTTAAGAACCTGTTTTAAAAAAAATAAAATACAATTGCTACCTTTACCCAGTCACATGCATGAACATTGTGTAACACGCCATATCGCCATCTATTGGTTAAAAGTTCCTTGATATGTGTAACATAGCTTCATCTACTAGGCACTAGCGACACACTTGCAACATTATCTGATTGGTTCTGGTTCCTGTCACTCACGGACACAAAGACCAATCAGATAATGCAAAAATGGCCGAGGCAGATACACTCCAGAGCGCTCTGTTCTAATCAGAGCCTCGGGTGCTACAACTGCCTCTGGGAACCTAACCATGGCTCCCATCCCCCATGACGTGCTTTTAACCGCATTCTGTCCAAAAACCTGCAAAAGCACAGTAGGGGGGGGGGATACATGGTTAGATTCACCGAGGCAGTTGTGGCGCCCAAGGCTCTGATTAAAACATTTTTACATTCTCTGATTGGTCCATGTGTCCATGAGAGACAGAAAGAAGAACCAATCGGATAATGTGGCAAGTGTGTCACTAGTGCCTTGTCTCCATCTATTGGTAGAAGGTTTATCACCAAAATGTGTACTGGGGAAATAGACTAATTTCCATATATTTTGCATAGAGTGACAATTCAATGTATGGTTGTGAGTTTTATTATTTATCCCTCCCCTGAATCCCACTTCTTTTTGTTAGAGTTATATTTTATTATTATGTTATTTTCTATATGTTTTCTATATATTTATGTTTTTTTTTTGTTTTTTTTTATAATTAATTTTTATTAAAGATTTTCAGTTTCAAGGTATAATCAGCAAAATCAAATGAGTCCAGTAGACATTATACAACTCCTAGTGATACAATACATTTCCCTTTGCGGGGGTGAAGGAGATAGGAGAACAATTATTGTACACTTCCACAATAAAACCTTAAAACTTAACAACTGAAAACTAGCTATGTCTTACACAGGTTTATACAATAAATGATGTAGAAGTTTAAATCAGATTAATTAATCGAAACAGATTTACTTCAATTCACTATAGTTTAATTTAATTTAACTTAACTACCCACAGGTTCTTTTGGGTTATGTTTTATACCTTAATGGATCATTTGTACAAGCTCCTGGTCTTAGTAGAGAGGCCTGAGTATTGTTGATAGACAGGGTGTCCCAATAGAACTTTATATCTAAATACATAGGGAGTCTATTAGTTTTATAATAGCCGTATTGTTCCAATGGCAGAGTGTCGCTCATTTTCTGGTGCCAGAGTGCCAGTGTTGTGAGTTGTGGGGATTTCCAATATGTAGCAATCTCTAGCTTAGCACAGTTGAGACCAATTTGTAGTAACGCCACTCGTAGTTTACATTTGTTAGTAGGGGCTTTGTTTAGCAGCGCTATCTCTGGTGTTAGATTAAAGTCTACCCCTAGGAGTTCCTTGGAAATCTTCTCTAGGTCTTTCCAGAAAGGAGATATACAAGGGCACTCCCACCACATATGAATCATAGTGCCTTTATTATTATGTTTTATGTGGCATGTCACTCTAAATTAAATGGGGTGTTGTTAGAGTCTAGTACAGAGTGAAATAAGACATTTTAAGAAGCTTTTTTTGGAACTGGTTGTTTGGCTTGGTTCTTTTAGGAATTCCTGTAGCAGTCTTTGGACCTGCTATTTGGCTACACTATCCAAACTTATCAAACTGCAGTGTGGTTATTGTAATACTGTCTGAACAAGTACACATTAGATGAATGCATATTTAAATGTTATATAAAAAATATGATGGAACATCTGTTCTAATATGCTGTGTTGAGTACAAATTTGGCATCATGAGGTACAAAGGGCTTGTCACTGGGGCAGTACCCTTAAAAGGCCACATTTGCACAATTTTTAAGGGTACATTATGGTACCATAGCATTGAGGTCCAATCTAGTCACCAAAGGTACATATTTACCTTTGTAAGGTACAATCTGCAAGGTTACCAATATGTACCCATGTTAAAGGGTACAGCGGGTGTACCTTTGAGGGTATTGCCCCAGTGACAAGCTGTTGTACCCCTAAAGGTACAATTTTTGCACATTTTTTTTGACAGTGTAGGAAGTGTGGGAAAAAGCAAATTTTAACTCAAAAACTGTCCCTTTAATGCTTTATAATTGAAAGAGGATAATCCTCCAAAATACATTTGTAGATTTAGCAATGGAGAATCAATTTAATCATTTTTTTGTAACACTCTCTTTTAGGTGGAAAAAACAGGTGTACTGTCAATTTAAACACTGTGGATTTAATAAAACAACTTCATGTCATTTTACCAGACTGTAAGCTCTTAATAGTATTCCTGTTTGAAGGTGATCCTTGCTTGTATTAGAACGGCTAAATACATTAAAATTCATGAACGTATTGAACAGAAGAGATGAGACAGCTGAGTGAGCATTAGTTTCATGGTCAAGGGGGAATACCATTTATTGTACATTTGTAATGACAATCAATCCTTACACGGGAGATAAACCCCATAAAACACAGAGGCAAAGAAAGTATCAGAAGTCATGAACATTGTATGACTTGATATAAATCACAGACGGTAATAAGGAAAAGTAAATAGATAAATTGTTCCCTAATGTCATCGGTCATAGGTGCTGAATACAGCAGATGTCTTTCTCTGTTATTATATTACAAAGGAACCAGAGAATAAGAGGTGTATATATACATGTACTCAAAAGCATTTGAAGGGAAATAATCATGATAAATAATTGAACAGCATTTCAACATGTTTAACCTGTTCACACCATTAGGACATTACATGCCTTCCTAAATGCGCTGGGCTTTAACCAAGTTAGGACGGTATGGAACGTGAACATAATACCATATATGGCATTCTACAGCTTCCCCCTTTGATGTTAGCAAGGATTGGCCTGGGAAGCGTATCTAGCAGCTTAGACAGTCCCCCATGATCTGATTCCTGCCTTGAAATCACGTGATCTGTTTGACTATCGCGTGATTTAATTTTTACTAATATTGGGGTTTTTTCCGATGTGAACAATATTATACCGGCATGAAGTGGTTAAATGTTTTCCTTCTATTTTGAAAAACAGCAGGATATGCAAGTATGTACACAAATAATACTGTAGTATATGTGCTTATTGGTTGATCAAATTACTTATTTGTATTAGTGGAAAGCCTCAAAGATCATAAAAAAGCATCGGCTAGATTTAGAGTTTTGTCGGTAACGACCCGAAAAGCTAACGCCGGCTTTTTTCTGGCCGCACCATAAAAATAACTCTGGTATTGAGAGTCCACATAAAGGCTGCGTTAGGCTCCAAAAAAGGAGCGTAGAGCATATTTAACGCAGCTTCAACTCGATACCAGAGTTGCTTACGGACGCGGCCAGCCTCAAAAACGTGCTCGAGCATGATTCCCCCATAGAAAACAATGGGGCTGTTTGAGCTGAAAAAAAACCTAACACCTGCAAAAAAGCCGCGTTCAGCTCCTAACGCAGCCCCATTGTTTGCTATGCGGAAACACTTCCTACGTCTGCACCTAACACTCTAACATGTACCCCGAGTCTAAACACCCCTAGCCTTAAACTTATTAACCCCTAATCTGCCGCCTACGCTATCGCTGACACCTGCATATTATTATTAACCCCTAATCTGCCGCTCCGTAAACCGCCGCTACTTACATTATCCCTATGTAACCCTAATCTGCTGCCCTAACATCGCCGACCCCTATATTATATTTATTAACCCCTAATCTGCCCCCCCACAACGTCGCCTCCACCTGCCTACACTTATTAACCCCTAATCTGCCGAGCGGACCTGAGCGCTACTATAATTAAGTTATTAACCCCTAATCCGCCTCACTAACCCTATAATAAATAGTATTAACCCCTAATCTGCCCTCCCTAACATCGCCGACACCTAACTTCAATTATTAACCCCTAATCTGCCGACTGGAGCTCACCGCTATTCTAATAAATGTATTAACCCCTAAAGCTAAGTCTAACCCTAACACTAACACCCCCCTAAGTTAAATATAATTTACATCTAACAAAATTAATGATCTCTTATTAAATAAATTATTCCTATTTAAAGCTAAATACTTACCTGTAAAATAAATCCTAATATAGCTACAATATAAATTATAATTATATTATAGCTATTTTAGGATTAATATTTATTTTACAGGTAACTTTGTACTTATTTTAACCAGGTACAATAGCTATTAAATAGTTAAGAACTATTTAATAGTTACCTAGTTAAAATAATAACAAAATTACCTGTAAAATAAATCCTAACCTAAGTTACAATTAAACCTAACACTACACTATCATTAAATTAATTAAATAAAATATCTACAATTACCTACAATTAAACCTAACACTACACTATCAATACATTAATTAAATACAATATCTACAAATAACTACAATGAAATAAACTAACTAAAGTACAAAAAATAAAAAAGAACTAAGTTACAAAAAATAAAAAAATATTTACAAACATAAGGAAAATCTTACAACAATTTTAAACTAATTACACCTACTCTAAGCCCCCTAATAAAATAACAAAGCCCCCCAAAATAAAAAATGCCCTACCCTATTCTAAATTACTAAAGTTCAAAGCTCTTTTACCTTACCAGCCCTGAACAGGGACCTTTGCGGGGCATGCCCCAAGAAGTTCAGCTCTTTTGCCTGTAAAAAAAAACATACAATACCCCCCCCCCAACATTACAACCCACCACCCACATACCCCTAATCTAACCCAAACACCCCTTAAATAAACCTAACACTAAGCCCCTGAAGATCATCCTACCTTGTCTTCACCTCACCGGGTATCACACCGATCCGTCCTGGCTCCGATATCTTCATCCAACCCATGCGGGGGCTAGACATCCACTGAAGAAGTCCAGAAGAGGGTCCAAAGTCTTCATCCTATCCGGGAAGAAGAGTAGATCCGGACCGGCAACCATCATCTTCCAAGCGGCATCTTCTATCTTCATCCGATGAGGACCGGCTCCATCCTGAAGACCTCCACCGCGGACCCATCTTCATCCGGCGACGTCCAACTGAATAATAACGGTTCCTTTAAGGGACGTCATCCAAGATGGCGTCCCTCGAATTCCGATTGGCTGATAGGATTCTATCAGCCAATCGGAATTAAGGTAGGAATATTCTGATTGGCTGATGGAATCAGCCAATCAGAATCAAGTTCAATCCGATCAGCCAATAGAATGCGAGCTCAATCTGATTGGCTATTGTACCTGGTTAAAATAAATACAAAGTTACCTTTAAAATAAATATTAATCCTAAAATAGCTATAATATAATTATAATTTATAGTGTAGCTATATTAGGATTTATTTTACAGGTAAGTATTTAGCTTTAAATAGGAATAATTTATTTAATAAGAGTTAATTAATTTCGTTAGATTAAAATTATATTTAATTTAGGGGGGTGTTAGTGTTAGGGTTAGACTTAGCTTTAGGGGTTAATACATTTATTAGAATAGCGGTGAGCTCCTGTCGGCAGATTAGGGGTTAATGTTTGAAGTTAGGTGTCGGCGATGTTAGGGAGGGCAGATTAAGGGTTAATACTATTTATTATAGGGTTAGTGAGGCGGATTAGGGGTTAATAACTTTATAATAATAGCGGTGCGGTCCGCTCGGCAGATTAGGGGTTAATAAGTGTAGGCAGGTGGAGGCGACGTTGAGGGGGGCAGATTAGGGGTTAATAAATATAATATAGGGGTCGGCGGTGTTAGGGGCAGCAGATTAGGGGTACATAAGTATAACGTAGGTGGCGGCGCTTTGCGGTCGGCAGATTAGGGGTTAATTATTGTAGGTAGCTGGCTGCAACGTTGTGGGGGGCAGGTTAGGGGTTAATAAATATAATATAGGGGTCGGCGGTGTTAGGGGCAGCAGATTAGGGGTACATAAGGATAACGTAGGTGGCGGTCGGCAGATTAGGGGTTAAAAAAATTTAATCGAGTGGCGGCGATGTGGGGGGACCTCGGTTTAGGGGTACATAGGTAGTTTATGGGTGTTAGTGTACTTTAGAGCACAGTAGTTAAGAGCTTTATGAACCGGCGGTAGCCCAGAAAGCTCTTAACTACTGACTTTTTTCTGCGGCTGGAGTTTTGTCGTTAGAATTCTAACGCTCACTTCAGACACCACTCTAAATACCGGAGTTAGAAAAATCCCATTGAAAAGATAGGATACGCAATTTACGTAAGGGGATCTGCGGTATGGAAAAGTCGCGGCTGAAAAGTGAGCCCTTTTTTTAATGACTCAAAATACCGGAGGTAGCCTAAAACCAGCGTTAGGAGCCTCTAACGCTGGTTTTCACGGCTAACGCCAAACTCCAAATCTAGGCCCATGAGAGCATCCTTTTTTTTTTTTTAATTCCCCCAAAAAATGTAATACATTTTAAACCACTATTTTTCTAGATGCACCAACACTGTTTTATAATTATAAATATTTTACAATGGCTGTAAAGTCTTCATCCTTTAAATGTGTTTAAATGGACATAACAGTCAAAATAGAAATGTGCATGACTGTATTTCAATTTTAAATAAACAAAGTTTTACAATATATCCTTCTAGTCAGTTTCAGGAACATACTCACATATACTGTAATGTCATGTCCAGTGCACCTGCATTCAAACACTGCACATGCTCAGAGAGCAGTTAGTGGTGTGCATTACATCAACGATGATTCAGTTTAAAGAGACATGAAGCCTGTCATGAGATGCAGGACACAGCATAGAAGGTACAACACTATTTTATTGCAGAACATAGAAGTATACAACCTGTACAACGCATCTAACTTGGTAACTGCGACATAGACAATCAATTCCCTAAACCACGCCCCCATCCGGTGACCTCACTTCCCACTCTCATCACATCTTCCCCCTTTTCAAAGGACAAAGCATACATTTTTTTTCTTTTTGAATACATCAAATAACAAGGTACACAAGAAGCATACAGAAATAGTTTTGTTTAGTATACAACAAATAACAAGTTAAAGAGGATATACATAAACAACATGAAATACATTCCTGACTTGAACATCGGGGTAGACTACCCTAGTCCACAGTGACCATGGGATTATTCTGCCCATACTTCCGTTCACTGCTCTAACTAGTGCTAATCCCGATATCGAGCTGGATGTTTCACCACCCTTCCACTTGATGTCATTTTACATGAACTGTCCTCTGATACAGAAGAAGGTGATTGAGAGTCTGCTGGAAGCAAAGAATTACCCCGCTGTGATCTTGCTGAGGGTAAGGCACCCCTCTTAAAACAGGGGATCCCACCGGCAGTGGTACTGATGCATCCAGTCCCAAACTCTCAGGTACTGGCTGAAGATGTTTTCGATTTCGATGCGTGACTGTCCCTCCATCAGTAAGGACTACCTAAGACCTTGGTTCAGGAGAGCGTCCAATTACCATAGCAGGCGTCTTCCATTTCTTCTCATCATCCAGTTTAACTCTGACACTTTGCCCCACATTCAGCTCCTGCAAGGGCCTCACAGAGTGTTTCCTGTCATAGAAGAATCAATAGCCCCTTTTAGCCTCTTCATCCCTCCTAAGGACCTCGTCCCAAGGAACAGAGCTAGTTGGCTGGAAGACACCCACAGAGTGTAAATTGGTGCAAATCTGATGTCCTAGCATCAGCTGTGCCAGGCTACAACCCGTGGCTTGAATGTGAGTCGCCCTATAGGCCAAGAGGGCTAGGTACGGCTCAGATTGCTTCAAAATGAACATTGTTGTTTGAACTGCCCTTTCAGCCATTCCATTGGTCTGCGGGTAATGTTGACTCAACGTAGAATGGACAAAATCATATTTACTGCTGAAAGAACTGAACTCCGTGGAAGCAAACTGCATTACGGCTTGACTTGTGATCTAATTCAAGGGTGCAATCTCCAAATACCTGGAATAGTAGTCAATCACGACTAGGTACTTTTTCCCATGCAGTTCACACAAATCAGCAGCTATTTTCTTCCATGGGCCTGCAGGCAGCGGAGTAGAAATCAAGGGCTCATTTTGACATATGGCTTGCGATGTCAGAACTGATCCCAGGCCACCATACTGCCATAGCTGCCCTTTCTCTGCACTTTGTAATGCCCAAGTGGCCATCATGAATCCTGCTTAACATCTCCTGCTGCATGCTAACAGGAATAACAATGTGATCCTGGAACAGCACCAACCCATCCAGTTCCGTGAGCTGCGACCTTTCTGACTGGTAAGAACTTAAAGACATCCATGCTGCCCGGCTCTTGTGCCAACCTTCTTTTATGTGCTTAATAACTTCTCGAAGGTCAGTATCTAAATATGTCTCCTTTTTTATTTGCTCTAGCTTCCCTGACGAAATGGATTTGGATGCCAGAACTGAATCTACATACATTTTCACATCTGATTCCGTTGAAGATTCTTAAGCAGCAGCCAGCGGGAGCCAGGAAAGTGTATCTGCCACTACCAGTTGTTTCCCCGACACATGCACTGCCTGAACGTTGAACCTGAGCAGCCTCATCAGAATTCTCTGTCATCTTAGGGGTGTTTTGTCAATATCATAGGAGTTGATTAGAGGGACTAGCGGTTTATGGTCAGTCTCCAGACTAAATTTCTCTAAACCCACTAGGTAACGCTGGAAGCGCTCACAGGCCCAAACTGCAGCCAGGCACTCTTTCTCAATTTGGGCATATTTCGACTCAGCAGCCGTCAATGTACGGGAACAGTAGGCGATGGGCTGTAGTTTGTTCTCATTCAACTGCAGGAGGGTGGCCCCTAACTGCTTGCATCATCACTAACCACAGTCTTTTTAGAACCCCAACACTGGAGCAGACCCCAGCAGGGACTTGACCTGCACCAAAGATTCTTCCTGTGAAGGTCCCCAGACCCAGGCAACATCTTTCTTTAACAACTCTGTGATAGGGTGTAGTATTGTGGATAAATCTGGAAGGAACCTGCCCACATAATTCACAAGGCCCAATATTTGTACATCAGAAGGGCTTTTCATCTGTTCAATAGCAAGGATTTTATCAGGGTCCGACTTGATGCCATCCCCATTGATAATATGCCCAAAGTAACATAACTCAGCCTTCTTAAAATGGCATTTCTCCTTATTTAATTTCAGCCCAGACTCTCTAATAGTCTGCAGCACACAGCTCAATCGCTGATCATGTTCTTCCAATGTAGACCCATACACCAAAATGACGTCCATGACGATTGCCATGCCCTTGTGGTCCCTTAGGAGAGAACTCATCACTCTTTGAAAGATTTCAGGAGCAGAGGATATCCCGAAGGGGAGTCTGCAGAAGCAAAACCGACCTACCGGTGTAATGAAGGTAGTCAGTTGCGGCACTTTGAATCTAGAGGTACGCAGATGCGTACCTTCCAGTTTTTTCTTCACAACAGGCTCAATGGGGGCACACCAGTCAGTTGCTTCAACAACCTGTTCAATAACTCCCATATTCTTCATACGCAGAAGTTCCTTCTCCACTTGAGGCATGAGCGGGAACGGAATTCTTCGAGGAGTGGTAATGCTGTATGGGACTTTGTCACCTTTAAGTGAAATTCGCACTGGGTTGCAATTCAGAAGGCCCAATTCACCAAACATGTCTTCTAAAATCTCATTCACTCTGGCGACCAGGCCCAAACCACAGGATACTTTTCTGCTCAATAGGTTGTTAACACGCGGATCTCTAATCACATGTACCCACATGGTGAATTTCCTCTGCTTGTACTCGCAGCTGGCAAGAAATTTCCCTGCACAATCGATGCAGCCACCAGGACTATGAACTTTTGCTGTAACTTTCACCAGCTGAGGCTGTCAAGGCAGTTTTATGAATGCTGCAAGGGACATAACAGTGATGTCTGCTCCTATGTCAATCTTAAATGCAAATTTGGCTACCATTACAGTAAGAGTAACCCGGGCCACCAATCTTCATCTGAACCAGATCGTTCAACGGACCCTACAAAGGACACTTCTTGACCCTCCTGGTCACTATCCACCTGCATCTCCTTAATGTATTCAGTTTTACACGCTACTTCAAAATGACCCATTCAGTTACATTTTCTACATCTTTTGTCTTTAGCAGGGCATACGACACTCTGATCATGGGTACGGTTACACAGCTTGCAGCAAGCATGCTGCGCCCATCCACTTCTGGGCCTATCTGTTGCCCTTGGTCTACCGCTCACACTGTGCCTTTCACTAGCAGCTCTCCTGAACTGCTGCGCTTCATCCACAATACTCTCGGACCTCAGATCAGCACTTTGCTTTTTCACCAGTTCACTCTGGCGGGCCATCCTAATAGCCCCATCCAATGTTAAATCAGCCTCCAACTGTAGCTTCAGTGAGACTTCAGCATCTGCAATTCCTATGACTATTCTGTCTCTGATTTGCTCTTCTTTAGCAACACCAAACTCACAGAATTCAGCTAGTTCATACAGGCTGCGCACAAATGACTCCACAGATTCTCCCACACGCTGATTACGTTTGTGAAAACAAGCCCTCTCATGAATCACATTTCTTTTGGGCACAAAGTGGGCACTGAGTTTGTTCATAACTATTTTAAGTCAAATTCTTCCCCTTCTTGGAAAGTAAAGGCATTGAAAACTGGCTCCACATCCTTCCCCATAGAGTAAAAAAGAGAATTAACTTGTACTTCACCACTCTCCTTGTCCAGCTTGGAAGCAATCCTGAAGCGTTGAAACCACTGACGCCATGTGGGCCAAGCTGCAGGCTGAGAGAAGTCAAAAGGTAAATTTCGACTTCGTCATTAATCAGTAAACAGAAGCACAGGCAAGTACTTCTGACACCATGTCATGAGATGCAGGACACAGCATAGAAGGTACAGCGCTATTTTATTGCAGAGCATAGAAGTATACAGCTTGTACAATGCATCTAACTTGGTAACTGCGACATAGACAATCAATTCCCTAAACCACGCCCCCTTCCGGTGATGTCACTTCCCACTCTCATCACAAAGCCCAACATTTTTATTTTATGATTCAGATAGATCATACAATTTGAAACAACTTTCCAATTTACTTCTATTATCAAATGTATTTTGTTCACGTGGAATTCTTTGTCGACGGAGCAGAAATGTACTACTGGGAGCTATCTGAACACATAAGGGGAGACAGTGACAAGAGGAATACATTTGCAATCACCAATCAGCAGGTAGCTCCCAGTAGTGCATTTCTGCTACTGAACCTACCTAGATATGCTTTTCAATGGATACAAAGAAAATAAAGTAAAATAGATACTAAAAGTAAATGTTTAAAATGGTATACTCTTTCTGAATCATAAAAGAAAAATATGTAGGCTTATGTCCCTTTAAAATATACAAACCACCAATGGTTCTCTGAGCATGTGTGGTCTTTTAACCCAGGTGCATTAGAAATGCCCAGCATATGAACATATGACCCAGAAGCAGTATGAACATTTATTAGAAGCATATTTGCTAAAATATTTTTTAAAAAATCTATTCAAAACTGAAACCATAGATATAAAGTTTATACATAGAATTGAGCCAGTAAGGTGTAACAGCCCCCCCACACACACACACACGCTCTGCAGCTACAGACACTTGCCCACATGAGTAAAAATACATAGCATTTGTAAAGGGAAAAAAGGTTAAGTTGGTGGTCTTTTTTTATTTAACAGCACTCATTGTTTTCTGGACAGTTATTAGTTAAACCTAATTAATTTACTAGTGTTGTTATTATTACTGTCAATCACCTAGCTTACAAGTTTTGCGCTATAGAGGGTGCGAAACGAACGCAATAAAAGTTGTGTTTTTTCACCCCCCCTAGCGCTGCCATTACGAGTTTTTGAAAAGCCCGCTTGTGCGTGCGATATGTTTGCTTTGAGCTCCATGCTCATTCACGCTTTCCCCATAGACATCGATAGGAAGAGAGTGTTAGAAAAAAAACTAACACCTGCGATCGCTGAATGAAAAGCTCCGTAACGCAGCCCCTTTGATGTCTATAAAAGAACCTAACATAAACCCCACGTCTAAACACCCCTAATCTGCCGCCTCCGACATTGCTGCCACCTAAAGAGATCTATTAACCCTTGATCTGCCGATCCCAATATCGCTGCCACTATAATAAAGTTATTAACCCCTATTCCCCTGCACCCCAACATCGCCCACACTATAATAAAGATATTAACCCCTATTCCGCTGCTCCCCAACATTGCCACCACTACATAAAGATATTAACCCCTAAACCTCTGGCCTCCCACATCACTACCACTAAAGAAAACTATTAACCCCTAAACCCCCACATCGCAACAACCTAAATTAAACTATATTAACCCCTAAACCTAACTCTAAACTGAACCGTAACCCTAAACCTAACCCTAACCATAACCCTAAACCTAACACCCCTTAACATAACATAATTAAAATAGACCTAAATTAAAGTTACAATTATTAACTAAATAATACATATTTAAAAATATGAACAAACTTACCTGTGAAATAAAAATAAAACCTAAGCTAGCTACAATATAACTAATAGTTATATTGTAGCTAGCTTAGGTTTTATTTTTATTTAACAGGTAAGTTTGTATTTATTTTAACTAGGAAGACTAGTTAGTAAATAGTTATTAACTATTTAATAACTACCTAGTTAAAATAAATACAAACTTACCTGTGAAATAAAAGTAATGGCTGATTTGAATCCTCTGTGTGCAGCGGACGATCGCATGAAGAGGACCTTCATGCCAGATCGATGGACCTCCGAATGGACGTCCACCTCCGCACATCGACCACTCCACCTCCGCATGGATGAACAAGATGCCGGTCTCTTGATGGATAAAGATTGAGCCACCTGGATGAAGATGGAGCCGCTGGGATGGAGATTGTTCAAGCCGGACTTCAGCAACTCTGAGTACCTAAAGAGGGGTTAGTGTTAGGTTTTTTTTAATTTTTTTGGGGTGTGGTTTTTTCTATTAGGGTTTGGGCAATTCTAAAAGAGCTGAATGCCCTTTAGAGGGCAAAAAAATGAGCTGAATGCCCTTATAAGGGCAATGCCCATACAAATGCCCTTTTCAGGGAAATGGGTAGAGTAGGTTTTTTATTTTGGGGGGTTGGTTGGATGGTGGGTTTTACTGTTGTATTTTTTTTACAGGGAAAAAAGCTGATTTCTTTAGGACAATGCCCTACAAAAGGCCCTTTTAAGGGTTATTGGTAGTTTATTGTAGGCTAGGTTTTTTTTATTTTGGGGGGCTTTTTTATTTTGATAGGGCTATTAGATTAGGTATAATTGCTTTTATTTTAGATAATTTCATTTGTTATTTTTTGTAATTTAGTATTTTTAATTTTTTGTAATTTAGTATTTTTTGTTTTTTGTATCTGTAGATTTAATTTTAATGAGTAATTTGATTTATTTAATCGATTTTAATTTTAGTCTAATAGTAATGTTAGTTTAATATATAGTTTAAACTTTTCAATTTCACAGGTAAGTTTTTATTTATTTTAAGATAGGGCTCTTTTAATTTTAATTTAAAGTTAGTGAGCTGTTAGATTTAGGGGTTAATACTTTAATTTAGTTTATAGTGATTTGGGGGGCTGGCGGTTTAGGGGTTAATAGGTTTATTTAGTGGTAGTGATGTTGGAGGCCAGAGGTTTAGGAGTTAATAACTTTATTTAGTGGTGGCAATGTCAGGGAGCGGTGGAATAGGGGTTAATATATTTAGTATAGTGTGGGCAATGTTGGGGTGCAGAGGAATAGGGCTTAATAACTTTAGTATAGTGGCGACGATGTTGGGGAGCGGTGGAATAGGGATTAATAAATTGTATTAGTGGCGGCGATGTCGGGAGCGGCCGATTATGGATTAATAAATTTAATATAGTGTTTGTGATGCAGGAGGGCTTTGTTTTAGGGGTTAATAGGCAGTTTATGGGTGTTAGTGTACTTTGTAACAGTTTAGTTATGAGTTTTGTGTAACAGTTTTGTTACGTAAAACTCATAACTACTGGTCTCAGATGGTGGTATGGATTGTGTCGTATAGGGTGTAACGCAAGCTTTTTAGCCTCACCGCAAAACTCGTAATGGCAGCGCTATGGGAATCCCATGAAAAAACTTCATTATTTTGAGTGCGGGACTGACGTTGCGTTAGAGGCTAAAAGGGTTGCGGTACAGCTATACCGACAAGACTCGTAATGGCCCCGTTGCTGTTTTAACGCTGAAATGGCCATTTTTTCAACGTTTAAACACGAACACAAAACTCGTAATCTAGGTGTTTGTTTATAATCCCTCAACCTATTCCACAGTGTGATACAAGGGGGTATCCAAAAGACAGAATAATTAATAAGCCTTTACAAAATATCAACATTGATAATAATTAAAATCCCTACAGACACGTTATAAAAACAAATTTACATCCATATCTGAATGTAACCCAGGGAACATCAATGGAGATTATTCCTTTTTTTTAGAGTTCTAGCAAAACATGATACAAATTCACACCCATGTTGTAATATCTCAAACACAACACTTTATGTTGTCAAAATAGACCAAGATGTCTTGCCCATAAATCAGGCCGCAATCTGAAATCATTTTAACTTTTGTTTTACCTCTTATTACTTGTCCTATTTTGCTTTTCATTTTTAATGTAATGATTCCTGTCTAGGCAACAAATCAATGAATGTCTTCCTTATTTTGTAACAATAAAAAAAAAAAATTTAAGGTTGATACAGAAAATAGCTGACATGTTAAAACAAAATACAATAGAATCTCTAATCTGGACAGCTATCAAAATCTTAAAGATTCTTTTTAATTTCCTTTTGTCTTATATCTGTTGTCTTCTGGATGTATATCTGATATAAAGACTTCATAGAATATCTTTTTTTTATTACAATTTATCTGTTGGAAATAGGGTATATTTTGGATGACACATTCTATGATTCAAAATTAAACTGTCTGCAATATTCTTTATATAGTGCTCAACTTGAACACTAGTACAATAGTCACATAGACAGACACTTCCTCTAGGTTGATAAACAATACTTTTTCTCTACCCAGTTATATAATATCAAACATCTGCAATGTTTAAAAAAAAAAAAATCAAAACATTTTAACATTTAGTGCCACATTATGAGTGGAGCGCAAATTAGTGCTTCAGCTCGAGTGATAATTGTGCTAGAAGTAAGCTTTTTGCACTTGTTTGGTTGCGCTCATATTACGAGTTGAAAGTAAACTGTTTTTGCTCTCATGCTAACCCAACAAGCGCAAAAAGCCAAAGTAAGAATATCACGTGCAAGTTCACGTATTCCCCCATAGAAGTCTATGGGGAAAAAAAAGTGAAAAATGTTTCATATTCCAATGTTCTTCAAATAACAGAATATGTTCTATTTATTCATAAATAAATATTTTTACATATATCTGATGTTTTTTTTGTAAAATATATATCTATATAAAGTATATATATATATATATATATATATATATATATATATATATATATATATAGATATATGCAGCTATATATAGGAATGTCTATTTAGAAATACAAAGAACATATTCTTCTATTTGCAGAACATTGGAATGTCAAATACTTACCCTAAATACATAGTTAAAACCTTTATTAAAAATTAATATTGCATTAATATGCTTTAACATGTTTTCATCTACTATTTATGTGTTTATGTGTGTATATATGTCTGTAAATACATATATATACATATAAATACATACATATCATTCTTTAGACGTATATTTATGTATCTCAATGTTAAGCCCTTTGGCTGCCTTTATTTTTCTAACACCTGAGATCTCATATCTTTTGAGCAATATTTTTTATATAATTTTTATATTATATTGTGTTAAGAGTGTAACTGTACTTGTAATGTATTTTTGTTGTATTTTGTGCAACTTTTATGTTTCGCAAAACAGTTAACCAGAGCTCTGAAGTTGCGGTAATCATTCTAGCATAAATCGCAATTGCAACCAAGTGATCACGTTTGCATTCAATTGTAATACCAGCAGTAAGCCTGACGAGCGCAAACCCAATGATAAACCCCTTATCGCTCGATCGCTCGGCAACAAACGTTTGCGCTACACTTGTAATCTGCCCCTTAGAGACTCTTCCAGCACCTGATCCACATCTCTTCCATATCTTTTATTTAATGGCTAGTGACATCTAAATACCCAGTGGGCCATTGCAACAATGCAGTTTAAACCTGTAAAGTTTACCCAGATTTTTCTCCACTTAAAAAGTTTTCTCCTGATCAAGCATCACCATCAGTCTTGATCAGGAGGACAAGGCAAGGCTGCAGGAGCAGTATCAGATATTGACTTTACATGTCTGGCAGCCCAGCTCACTTATGTGCTTTTAAGAGATGAGACCTATACCCTAAAGCAAAACACCATCTCTGCTTGGCTTACCACTTCCAGCCCACTTATTCCCCATATTAATGTCACTTGCTTGCATAGTTGGAAAACCTAGCTGTTAGACCACCTGCCATGCAACCTGACCCTGTTCACAGCTAGGTTTCTAGTCTTGCTTTAAAAAGGATGTTCTTATCCTCATTAGGAATGGTCTGTGCATACATGTGGCTAAGCAGAACCACCTCTTAACCACTCAAGACACCATTGTCCCTCTAAAAAGTCTGAAACCCCTCCATATGAAAGGGATTAATAATGCCTTTCCACTATCTATGCTGACCATTGTCATACTTTTGGACTCTCACCTTCATCTTTCGCCTGCACATGTATTACCCTTTAAATAGGAGGATGGAAATCCAACCAACTGCCTTTTCACATGACTCCTGTTGTACATGACACTGCTTGTCTAACTGTCTAGACTCAGCAATTGTGAAACAAGGACTTTTCTGCCATGCCTCAACTCCCAGTACACTACTCCACAGGACTCATCCTACAGTGCCTGTCACCAAGGCCTGATAAATACTGTAGGTTTTTTCCCCTTTACTTCTAGTTTAAGTTTTTTCATCACTATTGGTTAATGCTAATAGATGTGGTAGGTACTGCTACAGTTAAGGGATCACATTGGATGTAAGGCATTTAAAATATGGTTAGGTAACTGGTTCATTCCTCTCTGTTTTGGATGCCAGACATTTGCCTCACCCACATATGCACATATGGTGTACTAAATTAAGTTTGCTTTCTTTTTATAGAAATCGACCATAAAGGGCTCTCCTGAAAAATGAACTCAGCCCCTGAACTTCACTGTCTTAAACTCTTCTAGAATTCCTAGTGCCAAGCCATGTTGCTGCAAAGAATGGTCCGGCTGCAGCACCCTGAAATAAGTCCATGGTAGTTGATGCCTTGGTTATACAGCTTATGCCATGGCTACTTACCAATACTTCAAGAGGCCCAGGTACCCCTTGTGCCATTATACCTGGACTGATTCCATCTAATTGTGTGCTGATGTTTCATAATTTACTGTGTATATTGAAGCCATCTCAAATAGGATAGCTCCTCTGAAGGCCCAGACAATGGATCAGTTGCACATTCTCTTTCAGACTGGGCCAGTCCAACCCGTTGCCTAAATTAACCAATCAACTTTCTCTAAGTAGGACCCAAATGGCTCTCGACAAGGGCAGCACATGAGAAGAGTAGGGTTTTCTTAAATAATATAAATGAGCCCAAGTCATTTGGATACCTTTATGTATCTATTTAACTTTTATGAGCATTTAATGCAAGGGAAGGATTCTCAGCTCTAGGCACCGTATTGCTACCACAATGTCTTGAGTCATCTCTGTCTCTCACAATGTTGCTGTGAAAAGGGATGCAACTTGTATTGGAAAAGTATCTGGAAAAAAACAACAGCTGTCAGAAAACCACTGCTTTGAATGAGTGCCCTTTTAGGCATCTAATATACCTGCTTCTCAGGGCTTCTAATCACTTCTCAGTCTAAAGTACCCAGCCATGACAACATTCAGGTCCCAGGCTGGTTCCATTTCTCATTCTAATACGAAAAGAAAAGTTTGATGGCACTACTATAGATATATAGAGTCTTATCACCATACACAATTAGGGCAAATTGGCCTTAAAATATACTATTTGATTGTGGTGAGGTGCTTAGTATCTACAGTTATATTTAACTAGAATTCAATAAAGGATTGAACAAAATGATACTATGGTAGCACTCCTAAGACTCTAAGAACAATATGTATAGAAGAACCTATCAAGTTCTTCTATACATATTGTTCTTAGAGTCTTAGGAGTGCTACCATAGTATCCTTTTGTTCAATCCTTTATTGAATTCTAGTTAAATATTCCATTTCTCATTCTCTCAGACATTATGTTGGCCTAATGTTAACATTATATACTTGTATCCACTTAAGTTGTATGCAAGTTTTATGAAAGTATATCAGTTAAAGGACTAGTATGTTTTAGAGAGCTGTTTGAAGATAGTTAAATATCAGGAGGAGGTTTAGGAGGGTTATAGGTGTGGTAGCTACACAGATGGCATTTTATTAAACTGGCTGATATCATACAGCATCAGGCCAATGTCTGAATTATAGAAATTAAAAAATAATCAAATAAATAAGCAAACCATTAAATAAACAAAAAAACAAAAATATAAACAAATAAATAAAGGCCTATTATGGCTGAAACTTCTCCTAAGCTGAAGTACCAAGACACAATTTTTTGATAATTGTACATAATAATGATTCAAATTGGTAGGGAACAGTATTTTTACAGTATCTTTTAAAAGGTTTTCAATAAAGATTAGATCCCTAACCCTCCTACATTCTACACAGAGAGGAAAAATGTTAGTTAGCACTATATAGTAGGTATATAAAGCAGGACAGTAGCAGGGTAAAAAATATGCCTGAGGAAACGGCGTATGAGCCGAGAAATGCGTTGCATTTACAGGGGGCTTGACTGTATGCCCCTAGTTCACTCCTTTGTATATGTATTTTAATTTGTTTTTAATAAATAGAACGTTTTAATTTTTAAAAATACTCTTGTGAGTGATTTTACCTGCCTGAACCTGCTTGGAGTGGAACCTAACACACAGAAGTCTGCCACTTTTGGATATTGCATCCTAAGGAAAAGTCCCTTGGTGGTGAGCTGACACACCTTACCATAATATGCCAGCTTGCTCCTACTAGCACATAAGTGTGCTCATCTGATATGTGAGTACCCAATCTTTCTTTGTGCTAAGTCAAACACCATATCCTTTGTGATCTGCACAATTTGGCGCTTTTCCTGTGTTTTATTTTCCTACTACAGTTAATGACTGATATCCTCTGTGGATGAGCTGTCACACCTGATAAAATCTGCAGCCTGTCCCTACAAGCACATAGGTGTGCTCCAGAGCCTTGCGAGTACCCATTTGGCTTTTTTCTGTGGCTTTATGCTTATTTGATGATACTACACATCAGGCGCCCCTTTGTTTTGTCTTTTATATAGCATTGCTTGATATCTGCTGGAGACATTGAGGAATTTCTGGTGCATATGTAATTTATTACTTAATGTCCCTTTTAAATGTTCTGTATCTTCTGTAATTCTTTTTTAAATTAATTTAAATAAAAAAAATAAAAACAAAACAACAATATAGAATAAAACTGCATAGACTTTTGAAACTATAAAAAGCACACTCTTGGCATGATTAGCAAGTATTGCTGGGGGTTCTATAAACAGGATTAGATTATGTAATTTACTGCCAGTCGTCCTTGGGGCTAAATAAACATAAAGCCTCACGACGACTCAGCAAATAAATTAAAAGCGATCTGCAACTTTTAAATGTGCACTTTGCTCTAAATACAAAAATCAAATAGACTATAAAATATCCAAAATCAATCTTGGGATACCTGGTCACATGATCCTGTTTAAAAAAAAGAAAAGAAAGACTTTTTTTTAACTACAGCTAAGTGCAAATACAAAGCTGGGGCATTAGCATCTCAGGGGAAATGAATAGAGATATATGGAAATAAAGGATACAATGCCATTATCTTTATATTTTCTGAGTCACTAACTGACTTGTCCTTTATGAGCAAGCAGGTAATTTACATGTGATTCAATTTAAATGTCTATTGAGGTTTTTTTTTATTTAACAAAAATGACATTGCAATATAAGAGATATTGTCAGACACATCTCACAGACTAACACAGAAGCACTGGGCTGTGCTATCCCCTAGGAATTATAGACAACAAAATGTAATTAATATTATTTCTGCAGCCATCAATCAGCCCAGTAGTCCATTGCTATTTCTGAGTTTATCTAGGTATGCTTTTCAACAAAGGTTACCATAAGAGCAAATCAAATGAGATAATAGAAGTAATTTGGAAAGTTGTTTAAAATGTTATGTTTTGTCTGAATCCTATAAGTTTAATTTTGAGTTTACTGTCCCTCTAAGCTTTGAGTAATTTTTAATACAAAACATCAGTTATGTTTGTATACAAAACTCTTTGCCACATTTGTGAACTTTTTATTATCATCTAAATCTTTTCCAGCATTTGTTATTTTACTGAGATGTTCTCCTAAACTCCTAAATGCATGTATGTAATTTACTAAATCTCTCTTGAACCTTAATGTTTTCCAAATGTCTTGTCATACCTACGGCAGAGTATTAAACATATGGGAATAAATGTATGTGAAATAGCAGGTTTTGCTAAGTAAACCCATCACCTGTTCTCAGACATGCCCAGAAAAATCGCCTGAGCCTGCAGATAAAACAGACATGCTATGTTTTATCCGTATAAACACACATCCTACTATTTAGGTATTAAAATGTTAAGTACGGTGGGGGTGGGGTCATTAGGCACAACTATCTATTTCAGATACAAAAATCTCTCTCTTCTACCTCTCACTGGGAGCTCAATTAATTATGTTGTTTCCTGTTGACATGTATTTTCAGTGTAGGTGGTGGCTTCTATTAGGAAAAAGCAGCTATTTCAAATAACAACACAAAGGTAAATTAACTATTTGCAAATCATTAAATACAATCCAGCAGGTAAAATTGAACATTGGAAACACATTAAAGGGGAGTAAATGTTTGTGTACAATGTTCCTTTACTTTGTTCCAAACTTCTGTTGCTGCTCACTCTTTCTTTAATCTAGTTCCAGTTCAGAAGCTCTGACATTAAAGTGATGGTAAATCCAAGCATATAACAAACGCTAGGATTTATTATCACTAAATATAAACATTAGTTTCAGTCAACGTTTTCTACGGCACAGTGCTCTTCTCCAATGAGGTGACGTTTCCACCTCTAGACCAATAGCCGTGCTAGGATGTCAGTTGACACGCACGGCTATTGGTTTAGAGGTGGAAACATCACCTCATTGAAGAAAGCGATGTTCTGTGGGCGGCTGGTATAGCGATATACTTGCTTACAGATAGGTTGAGTTTAACAGTGTTTTTTTAGGAAACAATGACAGAACTAATGTTTATTTTTAGTGATGGTAAATTCTAACGTTTGTTATATGCTTGGGTTACCATCACTTTAAATATTTCTTTAGATGAACAGTTTTGTCTTACTCTTAGGAATTCTGCAAGTGGTAAGGATCTCAATGTTAAAGGCCCATGTGCACTCAAGTGTTGTTATATCATAATTGTAGCTTCATTTTTTTTCGATAAAAATATGTTTCCAATCTTCCCAAAGAGTTCTTCCATCAGGAAGGTCATTTCTGAGAAACTGAATTCACAGGTTAATTTGATAATTAAATTATTAATATTTAAAAGATACTAAATTATTTTTTGTATCTTCCCAAATAAACATAATGTCATTAATATAGTGAAGCCAAAGGTTGATCTTGTCCATGTAGGGCATATTGTCCTCTATGAATACAATCTCCTTCTCCCACCAGCCAAGAAACACATATGTATAAGTGGGAATACAAGCCATCCCCATGCCTGTACCTTGTGTTTTCAAGCAATACTGTTCATTAAATACAGATAAATTGTATTTTAAAAAACAAAAATTAAGTAATTACAGGACAAAAATATTATGTTCTTTGGATTCAATGGAATCCATATTAAGGAAATAGTCTACTGCATAGATTCCCAGAGTGTTCTATGGTCATATATAGAGATTCCACATCTGCTTTAACCATCCAATTGGTAAGCCAAGTGGATTACTGATATTTTGATGTATTTTAGTAATAGAATATGGTGTCACTATTCCCAGAGAAGTTTTTGTAAAAAAAAATGGTATTTTATATTGTTTGTGATATTGTTTTATTCTTTTTATTAAGTTGGAATATATTTTCTGATAGTTATAAAGGATGAATGATATTTTTTATAACATTTTGTATCTCACAATTGCTTGTCTGCTTCCTTTAGATACTTTTCCACTGATCAAATCACAATATTTCCTTCTTTGTATGACCCTTTGATAAAATCCTCCCAGGATAGAATTTCCTGTAAAACTTTTTGTTCTTTATGGAACAAACTATACTATCCTAACTGCAAACCAACTATTCTTCAAAATAAAGCTCCTTTAAAATACTTGTATACCTTCAAATCAGCATCATCAAGGCACACTATGAGCTCAATCTATCAAGCCTCCTTCTCCTCTATGACTGAAGGTTCTCACAAGAGAACTTGCAGTCACGATTTAACAAGCAGCGGTCATGAGACCGCTGCTTCCCTACCCTCTTCTCCACCTCTTAGGTGGAGAGCTCCTACCCACGCATGATTGGCTGTGTGTGGGCAGGGGGCGGCATTGTATGCGAGCGCCAAATAGTGCCTGTGTGCAATGTTGAAATGTGTTAGCGGATTGCTGCCCACCAGAGGCAAACTGGGGCGGACAGGGGCGAATATGTACGCCCCCGTCCGCCCTTGCTTGATAAAGCTATCCCTATAAGACAGTGTAACACACTAGGTCTAGAACACCCTATTGGTGTGTTTTTTTACACTTTACATGTATCACTACCAAACCTTATACGTCAACATAACTTCACACAAGTGTTGAACAATTAATGTAATCCAGTTACATTAGTAGTAGTGACATATCTATAAAGCTGTTGAAATAGTCAAAGCCCTATAAAGGCCTGTTTACAAGTGGAGCACTAATCAAAGCTCTTGCTCAAGCGTTAACTACGCTAGAAGTAAGCTTTTTGCACTCGTCGGTTTGAGTTAAAAGTAAACTGTTTTCGTTCTTTCGCTAACCCGATGAGCGCAAAAAGTCAAAGTTAGAATAAAGCGTGCACGTTCACGTAATCCCCCATAGATGTCAATGAAGCGGAAAAAAACTTGTACGCAAACCTGATCGCATATTCACATGTGTGCTAACCCGACATGAAAATATGAATTTCACATTACCATGTTTTTCACATAGAAGAATATGTTCTATTTATTCAAAAATAAATATTTCTTCATATATCTGATGGCATTTTGGTAACATGTATATTAGAACATATTCTGCTATGTGAAGAACATTGGAATGTGAAATATTTACAGTACATAGTTAAATCCTTTATTAAAAATGAATATTGCATAAATATGCTTTTACATGTTTTCCTCTGTGTGGAAAAGAGAAAAGGTAGAAGCGTTAAAGGATATAAAGATCCTGCTTAACTCAGTGATTCCCCTCAAAGAAAAACAAGAAGTAGCATATGCTGAAAGGAGTTAGCGCTATAAGCACGAATCTGATAAAATAAAATTATAACACACTAGTATAGTATAGGTGAGTAGGCTATTACTATATAGCTCCTATGAAGATGTTAATAGTATAGTGATATATATATAAAATAAATAAGTATATCACATTGTTCACCCTTTCAGTATATTTCACTATACTATTAACATCTTCATAGGAGCTATATAGTAATAGCCTACTCATGAATACTATACTATTTTGTTATAATTGTATTTTATCACATCCGTGCTTATAGCGCTAACTCCTTCTTTTAGCATATGGTTTATCAACTTAACTGCAAAGGGCTTCAATGCACTTCTATATATGTCTATATATGTCTACATATGTATTTATGAGTGCATATGTCTGTAAATACATATAAAACCATAAATTCATATGTACACATATATAGACATATATATACATACATACATACATACATATCGATCTTTTGACATGTTTATGTATGTATCTCAATGTTGAAGCCCTTTGTCTGCCTTTTTTTTTTCTAACACCCGAGACCTCATATCTTTGAGCCCTTATAACTTTTGTGTGCAATATTTTTTTAAATAATGTTTTATTAGATGGTGTTATTATGAGTGTAAGTGTACTTTGTAATGTATTTTTTTATGTGTTTTGTGACACTTTTTTTTTGCAAAACAGTTAACCAGAGCTCTGAGGACACGGTAATCATCCTAGAGTAAATTGCGCTCAAGCAATTGCATTTACTTTCAACTTGTAATATCAGCGATAAGCCTGACGAGGGCAAACACCCGCTATAAACTCCTTATCACTCATGTCCAATTGTTTGCGCTCCACTCGTAATCTGACCCAAAATGTTTAAGTGACTAAACAATTCCTTGTGCTATGTTAAATGATTTATTGAAACTTTAAATAACATTATTTTAAATATTCTATGAAAATTGTGTAATCTATAAGGTTTTCAGAATTATTTTGATGAAATTATTTTTTTAATTGGAGAATTGGAATCAAAATAAAATATTTTTTTATATGACAAATTAACTAATGAATAGCTTAACTAATGAATAACTTTTATAAATTGGTTTCCTATGGGTGCCTAAAGGTATATATTATTTGTCTTAATAATGCTTTTATCAGAGTTGCACTTTATAATTATAATCAATTACACTTATGCTGAATTAGGCTATCATTATGTTGCATGCTCGTGAAATTAAATAACATTATTTAAATGTATATTGCGGCTCAGTCCTCTTTGATGACACTGTAAGTAATCTCTTTTTAATGTATTATCTCTTTTCCACTTTTTTAGTATTTGTGTTTCTATGACATGTATCCCATAATAATATATACTATCTTTTTTACTTTTCCCTTTTCATGCCATATTCTCTTTCCCCTGGTGATGCAGACTACTGGCGCAGGGCTTGGTTAATTACGTATGTTATGCATAATCCAGTTCCAGCAGACAACTCATATAACCTGGCCAAGATCTGTAACTGGACGCCATTTGTGTTCTTACACCATGGTATAAGTATCTGAACCATTTCAGTGGAGTTTTTCTTCTCCAATCAATTTAATTTTAACATGTTACCTTCATAACCTGAAAACCTGGGCAAAGCTACTTAGGAGAATGAGTCAGAGCATATTGGCAGATGAGTAGGGGTTCAAGATTATGATATAGTGATACATGAGTTCTAAGGAATAATAAACTGAGGGCTTTGTGTAAAAAACATAGAGAGAATGTAATATTAATAGACTTCTCAGTTTTGTTGTAAAGATAAATTATTTAACACCAGTCCAGATATGTTCACTTCACATGTCACAGTTTACATTAACAAAGTATACATATATTACTTTGATAGGTAATATATTCCAGTAGTAAGAATGTTGTATACAAACTATTTCACTAAATACTGTATGTATTTACATGAAATGCTAATTTGTGTGTGTTTGTACAATTTGTGTGTGTGTAATTGTTATAAATAAAGTTTGAATAATGTATCTATATCCATGAAGATATTGTGTGTTAGATAAATGCAGTCACATTATCTACAACTATGTAAGATGTACAAATAAGGATTCTATGGATAATCCTCAATGGACTAGAAGATTGCTTGACATTCATAGCTCCTTCAGAAGGATTATTTTCACCAGAAGATGTTACTGCTCTGCTATAGATAGAAAATATACATTGTCCTAAAACATTTAAATTGACTTTAGTTAATCCATGCTGTCTGTTGTTCTCTCCTTACTGCTTTATCTATGTATTTATTTTGGGATGGGGTGGAAACAAAACACTTAAAAAATTCAGTATAGCAATAATGTATGAGGTAGTTGAAACCTATTAACGCCTCATAATAATAGTTAATATACATAAATTGAAGCTGTGAAGAACACACAGCTATTTATTCTTCTATTCTTATACTTTTTGGCAATTTGAGACAGTGTTGTCTGGCGGAAGTCGAATTTACCAGTCTTCTTGAGTAAGATATACATTAAAGATACAGTGCCACATGAGAGATTAATGCACAAAATTAAGGGACTGGGATTAGCTGAAAATGTTAGCTCATGGATAAATAACTGGATAAAAGATAAGGAGCAACGAGTAGTAGTGAATAGATCACACTCAGATTGGACAAAGGTAATCAGTGGAGTCCCCCAGTGATTAGTATTGGGTGCTGTTCTTTTTAATATTTTTATTAATGACTTGGAGGAAGGATTAAATAGCGACATCTCTTTTTTTGCAGATGATACTAAATTAAGCAGAAACAGGTGTCCTGGCACTTCCAAAAAAACACAAGTGAGGCAGGAAAGATAAAACTTCACAGAAATGTCATCCAGTAAAAACATATATGGATCCAACACATGAATAACATAGATAGGATAAGAACAAAAAAGAAATAGGGACCTTGGCCCCTCTCCATCAGTGATAGTAGGAGGGATCAAGGTACAAGGCTTTTAAATGTAGAAGCACCAATAGCAACACTGCTAAAGATTAACCTCTAATTTTGTTCTGTTGCTGGTCTAAGGAGACAAAATTCATGACCCTAATAGATAGATTAGACTAAAGTATATTTTTAGGGGCTATGAAAAAAATCCTAAGATAAGGAGTAAAATTCCTAGTTATCAAAGATATAAACAAATATAAGATTACCTCAATTACAAAAGGTGGTTTGTATTTAAACATATGTGATTAAAGTGTATAAAAAAAGTAAATAAGGCAATGTTTAATGTACGACATAGTTGTTATAGCCCAGAAATGCATCACATTGCAGTGTTAGGACCAGTCAACATTGGGAAACCTTGTACATCCAGGATTACTTTGAATGATACAAAGATCTACTAGGACCTATTCTGAGGATAACCAGAACCTAATTTGAGGATCACTACTATCAATCCACAAGTTTGTTCATCATTTATTTTATATATACGTTTCCACATTTTTTAAACTTTCACACACTTTACCCATCTTTATTGGCAGCACAAACCATTTCATTTTTTGTTTTGTTTCTGTTTTAGATTTAGTTTTTGTTTTGCCCACGCACTCATTTTTTGGTTGCACATTTGCAGTGCAATATTTGTTTTTTAATTTTTGCCTTCACCAATTTGTTCACTCATTTGATTACCACAATTTGCTGGACATTGGCTCTCCCTGCTTCCACCACCCACCAACAATTCGGCCACTTCTAATTAATTTTCACTGGACTCACGAACTTGGACACTCTTCATATTAGAACCATTCTAGGTTATTAGGATTTTATCAGAACCATTATGACATAGGATTTAATATCCCTGGAGGACATTTATATACACACATTTATATTAGACCTAACCAGCCGGCTCCAATTATCAAGTGTGATCTGTACATTAACTATTGTCGTACTTAAACGTTCATGTCAATGTTAATCACTGAACATACACAACACTGAGTACACACAAATTTGACTAGTTGTATTTAATTTGCACAAGAAAAATACATCATTATCAAGTATCCATGATTTTATATTAATTTTTTTATATTGCCTTCACCATTGTGTTATTCACTGTGGTTTTAAAGTTTGGACATTTGACCTAATTTTTTGATCGCGTATCCTTTTATGTTATATATTTTATGTGAGTACTTATTTTCATGTTATTGATTTTATGTGAGTGTATTAAACCACATTTCAGATCAGCCAGTTTTAATTCATACATCCCCTCCAACATCCATTGACTTTTCCCATAACCACCTCGGCCTCTTTTGGCGCTCTGTACATCACTAACCTATTTATTCTTCAGTGTCATATATACTTTTTGGCAATTTGAGACAGTGTTGTCTGGGGAAGTCACGTTTACCAGTCTTTTGAGTAAGATATACATTAAAGATACAGTGTCACATGAGAGATTAATGAACAAAATTAAGGGACTGGAATTAGCTGAAAATGTTAGCTCATGGATAAATAACTGGATAAAAGATAGGGAGCAACGAGTAGTAGTGAAAGATTAATACTCAGATTGGACAAAAGTAATTAGTGGAGTCCCCCATGGATCAGTACTGGGCCCTGTTGTTTTTAATATTTTTATTAATGACTTGGAGCAAGAATTAAATAGTGACACCTCTATTTTTGCAGATGAAACTAAGTTAAGTAAGGTCATTAGGTCAGAGCAGGATGAACTTTCATTACAAACGGATCTGCAAAAATTAGAAGTATGGGCGGGTAAATGGAAAATGAGATTTAATACTGGAAAATGCAAGGTTCTACATTTTGGAAGTAAAAATAAGCAGGCAATGTGTTATTTAAATTGGACAAGACTTAGCCAAACAGAGGAGGAAAGGGATTTGGGAGTAGTAATAGATAAGCTTAAGATGGATGCACAATGCAGTGCAGTTTTAAAGGCTAATAAGATACTAGCATGTATTAAAAGAGGCATTGATTAAAGAGAGGAAAACATATTTCTGTCACTAAATCCCTGGTAAGACCTCACCTTGAGTATGGAGTGCAGTTCTGGGGAACAATCGCAAAAAAAAGATATTGCAGAACTAGAAAAAGTTCAGAGAAGGGCCACAAAGCTAATAAGGGGAATGGAGAATGTAAGCTATGTGGAGAGGCTAGCCAAACTGGGTCTGTTTTCCCTAGAAAAAAAGGTGCTTGAGAGGTGACATGATTACTTTATATAAATATATTCAAGGCCCATATACAGAGATGGCAGAAGCTCTGTTTATTCCAAGAAAATTGTTTGTGACAAGAGGTCACAATTTAAGGTTGGATGAAAGGAGATTTAATCTCCTGCAACGGAAACGTTTTTTCACTGTAAGAGCAATAAAATTGTGGAACTCATTACCAAAGGAGGTAGTGAATGCTAATACCCTAAATACATTTAAAAATTGTTTGGATACATTTATGGCTAGAAACAGAATTCATGGATATGATTGCTAGTATTAAATGGGTGGGATACATTTAAGCTCAACTGGAGCTTTTTTTTTTTTAAGTATATTAGATTTGTATAGGTTGAACTCGATGGACTTCGGTCTTTTTTCAACCTCATCTACTATGTTAAAGTCATACTCATAACTAAGAAATAGTCCCTGTTCTTTTTTCAACCTCATCTACTATGTTAAAGTCATACTCATAACTAAGAAATAGTCCCTGTTGTGCATATATGAGAACTTTAAGTCATGGTGTGACTCTGTATTATATAGAGGTAGGATCATTTTCATCAGTCTGACCTGCAGGTAAATGAGCGGATGACTCTGACATAGGATTTGCCCTTTACATGATGGATCTTGAAGTTCCTATGTTCTTGTCTGCCCTCAGTCTATTCACAGACTGAATTACATAAAACACAAGGTAAGTTTAACAAGTAATTACTAACTAATTTTTACCTGAAATCTTCTGAATCTTTACTTCATGTGTTGCACTCAACTGCCCCCCCCCCCACATCACTACTACTATAATAAACCTATTAACCCTTAAACCGCTGGCCCCCCCACATCACTACTAATAAAATAAACTTATTAACCCGTAAAATGCCGGTCACCCACATAGCAACACTCTAAATTAAACTATTAACCCCTAAACCTAATACCCCCCTAATTTTTAATTAAATTAACAATATAAGTATCTTTAAATAAATAAAAACTTACCTGAGAAATAAAAAAAAAACTAAGTTTAAACTATAAATTAACCTAAGACTACTATTTTAAAACAATAAAATTAACAAAAAAAATAAAAACCTAATTTACAAACGAAAAAAATTCTAACACTACAAAAAAAATAAAAAAAATTACATTTTAAAAAAAAAAACTCTAAAATTACGAAAAATAAAAAACTCTAAGAGTACAAAAAAGAATAAGCGAAATCATCCAAAACAATAACAATTACACATAATCTAATACCCCTATAAAAACAAAAAAGCCCCCCAAAATAAAAACACCTCCTAACCTAACAATAAACTACCAATAGCCCTTAAAATGGCCTTTTGTAGGGCATTGCCCTAAGTTAAAAAGCTCTTTTAACTAAAAATTACAAAGTCCCAATAACAGTAACCCCCCCCCCCCCAGTAGCCAATAGGAATGCAAGGTACCCCATTTTGAAACAGGTATCTTGCATTCAAGCCTCAGTGTACGGCGGTGATCGTATGAAGAGAATCCTCCATGCTGCATGTCCACACCGCCGGCGACAATGCTACGCGCCTCCACAGCTCTGCGTCACCGGGAGGAAGAAAGGAGATGCCCCAGCGATGGATGAAGATGTCGCCGCCTGGATGAAGATGGATGTCCGGACTTCAGGAACTGTGAGTAAATTTTCTGGGGTTAGTGTTAGTTTTTTGGGGGGGGTTTGGGGTGGGGTTTTTTTTTAGATTAGGGATGGGCAGTTAAAGAGCCGAATAACCTTTTAAGGGCAATGCCCATACAAATGGGTATGCTTAGGATTTTTTTAGACTTAGGTTTTTTATTATGGGGGGTTGGTTTACTGTTAGGGGGACTTTGTAATTTTTAGCTAAAAGAGCTGTTTAACTTAAGGCAATGTCCTACAAAAGGCCATTTTAAGGGCTATTGGTAGTTTAGGGGGTATTTTTATTTTGGGGGAGCTTTTTTGTTTTATAAGGGTATTAGATTAGGTGTAATTTTTATTATTTTAGATAATTTTGTTTATTATTTTTTGTAATCTTAGAGTTTTTTATTTTTCGTAATTTTAGAGTTTTTATTTTTTATGTGATTTCTTTTATTTTTTTTGTAGTGTTAGGATTTTTTTAATTTGTAATTTAGGTTTTTTATTTTTTGTTAATTTTATTGTTTTAAAAAAGTAGTGTTAGGTTACTTTATAGTTTAAACTTAGGGTTTTTTTATTTTAAACTTAGGGTTTTTTTATTTCACAGGTAAGTTTTTATTTATTTATAGATAGTTATATTGTAAATTTAATTTAAAATTAGGGGGTATTAGCTTTACCGGTTAATAGTTTAATTTAGTGTGTTGCGATGTGGGGGGGGGGGTGCAGCGGTTTAGGGGTTAATAGGTTTATTTTATTAGTATCAATGTGGGGGCCGGCTGTTTAGGGGTAAAAAGGTTTATTTTATTAGTAGTGATGTAGGGGCCTGCGGTTTAGGGGTTAATAGGTTTATTTAGTGCTGGCAATGTTGGGGTCGACGGATTAGGGGTTAATCATTTTATTTAGTATTGGCGATGTCGGGGAGCGGCGGATTAGGGGGGTTTATACTAGGGGTTTATGTTAGGGTGTTATGTTTTAAAGTAACTTTCTTTTCCCCATAGACATCAATAGGGTTGTGTTACAGCGATCGCCATTGCAGGTGTTATTTTTTTTTCAGATACTTTCTTCCTATTGATATCTATGGGCGAAAGCGTGTACAAGCACGTAAAGTCAGGTCTTGGGTTTTGTGTGGTATGGAGCTTATCTCACCATATCGCACAACAAGACAAGGTTTTTCAGTAATTTGTAAAGGCAACGCAATGGAAAGTGTGTTAATGCTTATTTTTTTGCCATTATTTACGCACCAGGTATAGCATAAAACTTGTAATCTCGCTGCTAGTGTGTTATGGTGTAAACACATGTTGGTTATACAGATGTTTACAGAAACCTCAGTATCTCAGCTCTGGATGTCCTAGTTCCTTAAAATAAAAACTGATGTCTAGAGCACATTACAAGGTACATGCACACATATAAACGTTTTGCATTTAGGACTGAGACCCAAAGCCTTCCCATCATAAACTGACCCTAAAAGTGGAACTTTCAGTGATCTTGATCATTACATTAGGACTTAAGTTCTATGTCTATGGAACAAAATGTGCCAAATGTTTATATATGTCCATGTACCTTCTAATGTGCTCTGACATCAGTTTTTGTTCCAAATAGCTAGGACCATCCTGAGCTGAGATATATATAACCAAATGTGGTCATGCACCAGGATAACGTAAAATAAAATTAAAAAACTGGTAGTTTTGAAATACCAATGCATAAAGGTAATCACTTCAAAAATAGGAAAATTAAAAATTGTCAAGCAACCAACTTGACAATTTTTGGACCACTTGAGATGGATTGACCCACATTTAAGTTTAATTTTGACTTTACTGTCCCTTTAGGGTTTTTTGTTTTTTTGCTTTAGAGAAATTAAAGTGCAGGCTTCACAAGGCAGAACTCATAGAAAAATATTTAAGAAAAAGGAAGGAACCTGTAAATCCAAGAGAGATGAGAGGTAACTTTGCTAGACAGTAATGAAGCACTCTGGGATAGAGATTAAATTAGGGACAAGTAAGGTTTATAACATTTCAGTTTGCAGCAAATATATATTAAACTAGAATGTTTTCTCTACAGTGTAACTTGTAAAAAATAGTCTTAGATGGTACTAACAAAATAACCCTCTTAACATAAAGTGTAATTAGGTTCTGGCATCCATAAATATCAAGTATATAAACACAAAAAAGAAAGACAGGAGGCTAGTAATGCCTACCTACAAAGAATGGTACAGCCGCACACAACATAAGTAAACATATATAGTTTATTGTAACATCTCAAAACCTAAACCACAAAAATATATGTATACAGAAAAACAAACAAACTTATCTGCAGATAAGGAAAATTAAAATGTGCAACTTCAGACCCAGTTCTCCTGATTCCAAGAGAAAAAGAGAGTCTTAAGTATGGTCCCACCGTCCCACAGTTCTGGGTAAACACAGGGCACAGTCCCACAGTGATCACAAGGCAGGAAAACAGACACATTCACAGTGCCCATAACCAGGGCCTTAGCGTATGTCACCGGATGCTAAATTATATAAACTGCAGACAAGCAGCAAGCCGTAAATCATATTAGCATGTCCGTTTATAACTTTTATATGCTCATAGTTTAGTATATATTACGTTTCTGTCAGTTGAATAAGTGTATTTTGAATATAGAACACACAGCTAGAGAAATAAATCAGAGAGATCTGCAGGTGTAACATACATTGATAATTTAAGATTTATGAGAGAGCTTTAGACACACCCAGAGAACTTCCCTGTGCCTCTCACTTTCTGAAACTTAAAAAAAAAGCTTTGAGAATGTTTGATACATTCTATGGTTTATTTCTTTGAGCTGATAATACATATATTACTGCATTTTTTTATTCACTCTTCTAACTGTAATTTTGGTACTGCAAGTATGTTTTTATATGACACCTACAGTTAATCATATATTTTGTCATGATTGGATCTAGGGCACATTTGTTTCCCAGAATCCTCACTTTGAATTTTCTATAGTTCTAGGTCATCATTTTCTGTTCCATATTTCTGTCTAGCCCTAAGGTAAACTACCTACAATAATGTGTGCATGTTTCTCTTGTACCTTACTAAGAACTTCATCTCATGGGCCCCCTTTCTAAATGACTTACTATTCTCTCTCAACATTCTCCTGACTGCCCTCCTCTATGACCTGTCTCCCCATTGTCTCACACACATTCCTTGCACTCACATTCCCATCTCCCCTTACACTATCCTCTAATCTAGTACAGACACTCATACACCTACTTCTTTGAACATTCCACACTTTTACTCCCTCCATCTCTCTCCATCACCCCCTCTATCACTCACTATATTGCACCTCCTCTCTAACTCTTATTCCCATTTTTACTCAACATCCCTCTATTATCCACTGTATCACTTCCTCAATATTTGTCCCTCTCTTTTTCTCCATCACCTTCCCCTCTTTTTCCCACCAATAACATACTATGTGCTGCCCATAAAACTTGGAGCATGCACAGTATGCAAACTCATATGCACATAGTCTACTATTATATCATGGCTAGGCAACAGCATGTTAATGTTCTAATAGTGAATTAAGCTTTTTTTGAAATACAAACAAAATTTCAAATTATATTTGAACTACCTTGCTGTGCATTTCAAATATACATTATATATACATATCTTTATTAGGAGATTGCGGAACTTGTTACATGCTATTTTTACCAAAAAATCTCCATCTCTAGTAGGAAATATTTATATATAATGCCAATAATGGTATGATTAGAACACCTACTAACTGGCACTTTTATTTAATCCAACTTTACTAGATACAGATTTGATCCAGCCTCATAAATCTTATATTGCTTTATCTTTACCTTTACTGCAGTTTGTAAACAGAGAAAAGTGCTGTCAAGACCTCTTTGTAACTTGTGATCAAAAGAAGAGACAGTTTAACTTAATTGGTCAATGGGTTACTAGTTGGCAATCAGTCCTGGGATCTTGGAGAACAATGACTACAGAGCTATAGTAGCCTTGCTCCCTAAGATATACCAGTGTTGGTCCTGCTCTTAACACTTGGGGCTTGATATTCAAAATTTCGCTGTTCAGACAAGATATACTAAGAAGTCTCGTTGGTACAGTGAGGCCCTTTAAAAAGTTTCAGAAACACAAATTTCGTCTTGAGAAATGTTTATGTTGCTATGTAGTGTTCTTTATGTGAAACAGAGACTCCTACATTACAATACAAGGTCTACAAAAATCCCAAAGATATTGTGTGATTTCTTTCCATGCCAGCGAGGTTTTGAATATCAGACCCTTGGTGAGACAGGTGCACAGCATTACCAATTAAAACACTATCGGCCAGATTACGAGTTTTGCGTTAGAGGCTATGCGGTGCTAATGAGCAGTTTTTTCTCACCGCTCACTTACCTGCAGTGCTGGTATTACAGGTTTTTACAAACCCGGCGTTAAAAGGCAAGAAGTGAGCGTAGAGCAAAATTGTGCTCCTTACCGCACTTCAATACCAATGCTGCTTAAGTCAGCGGTGAGCTGGTCGTACGTGCTCGTGCACGATTTCCCCATAGGATTCAACGGGGAGAGCCGGCTGAGAAAAAGTCTAACACCTGCAAAAAAGCAGCGTAAAACTCAGTAACGCAGCCCCATTGATTCCTTTGGGGAAACTAAAGTTATGTTTACACCTAACACCCTAACATGAACCCCGAGTCTAAACACTCTTAATCTTACCCTTATTAACCCCTAATCTGCCGCCCCCGACATCGTCGCCACCTACATTATACTTATTAACCCCTAATCTGCCGCTCCGGACACCGCCGCCACCTACATTATACTTATGAACCCCTAATCTGCTGCCCCCAACATTGCCGACATTTACATTATATTTATTAACCCCTTATCTCCCTCCCCCAATGTCGCCGCCACCTAACTACACTTATTAACCCCTAAACCGCCGCACTTCCACCTCGCAAACATTAGTTAAATATTATTAACCCCTAATCTGCCGTTCCTAACATCGCCGCCACCTACCTTCATTTATTAACCCCTAATCTGCCGTCCCCAACATCACCGCCACTATACTAAATTTATTACCCCTAAACCTAAGTCTAACCCTAACACCCCCTAACTTAAGTATAATTACAATAAATCTAAATAAAAATTAATATTATTACCTAAATAATTCCTATTTAAAACGAAATACTTACCTGTAAAATAAACCCTTAGCTAGCTACTATATAATTAAGAGTTACATTGTAGCTTGCTTAGGGTTTATTTTTATTTTACAGGCAAGTTTGTATTTATTTTAACTAGGTAGAATAGTTACTAAATAGTTATTAACTATTTAATAACTTCCTAGATAAAATAAATACAAAAGAACCTGTAAAATAAAACCTAACCGAAGTTACACTAACACCTAACACTACACTACAATTAAATAACTTACCTAAATTAAATACAATTAAATAAATTACATAGAATTAGCTAAAGCACAAAAAAACCCCACTAAATTACAGAAAATAATAAACAAATTACAACATATTTAAACTAATTTACACCTAATCTAATAGCCCTATCAAAATAACCCCCCCCCCCAAAATAAAAAAAAACCCTAGCCTAAACTAAACTATCAATAGCCCTTAAAAGGGCCTTTTGCGGGGCATTGCCCCAAAGTAATCAGCTCTTTTACCTGTAAAAAAATAAATATACAAACAACCCCCCCAACAGTAAAACTCACCACCCACGCAACCAACCCCCCAAATAAAATACTAACTAAAAAAAACTAAGCTCCCCATTGCCCTGAAAAGGGCATTTGGATGGGCATTGCCCTTAAAAGGGCAGTTAGCTCTATTGCAGGCCCAAACCCTAATCTAAAAATAAAACCCATCCAATACACCCTTAAAAAACCTAACACTAACCCCCTGAAGATCGACTTACAGTTCTGAAGACCGGACATCCATCCTCAAGGAAGAGGCAGAAGTCTTCATCCAACCGGGCCGAAGTCCTCAGCGAAGCCGGGAGAAGTCTTCATCCAAGCCGGGTCGAAGTGGTCCTCCAGACAGGCAGAAGTCTTCATCCAGACAGCATTTTCTATCTTCATCCATCCGACGCGGAGCGGGTCCATCTTTAAGACATCCAACGCATAGCATCCTCTTCATCCGGAGTCTTCTTACTGAATGACGGTACCTTTAAATGACATCATCCAAGATGGCGTCCCTTAGATTCCGATTGGCTGATAGAATTCTATCAGCCAATCAGAATTAAGGTAGAAAAAATCCTATTGGCTGATGCAATCAGCCAATAGGATTGAAGTTCAATCCTATTGGCTGATCCAATCAGCCAATAGGATTGAGCTTGCATTCTATTGGCTGTTTTTTTAAGGGTATATTGGGTGGGTTTATTTTTTAGGTTAGGGATTTGGGCTGCAATAGAGCTAAATGCGCTTTTAAGGGCAATGCCCATCCAAATGCCCTTTTCAGGGCAATGGGGAGTTTAGGATTTTTTAGTTAGTATTTTATTTGGGGGGTTGGTTGTGTGGGTGGTGGGTTTTACTGTTGGGGGGTTGTTTGTATTTTTTTTTTTACACGTAAAAGAGCTGATTACTTTGGGGCAATGCCCCGCAAAATGCCCTTTTAAGGGCTATTGATAGTTTAGTTTAGACTAGGTTTTTTTTTTATTTTGGAGGGGGCTTTTTTATTTTAATAGGGCTATTAGATTAGGTGTAATTAGTTTAAAGATCTGTAATTTGTTTTTTATTTTCTGTAATTTAGTGTTTGTTTTTTTTGTAATTTAGCTAATTTAATTTAATTTATTTAATTGTTTTTAATTTAGTTAATTTATTTAATTGTAGTGTAGTGTTAGTTGTTAGTGTAACTTAGGTTAGGTTTTATTTTACAGGTACTTTTGTATTTATTTTAGCTATGTAGTTATTAAATAGTTAATAACTATTTAATAACCATGCTAACTAGTTAAAATAAATACAAGCTTGCCTGTAAAATAAAAATAAACCCTAAGATAGCTACAATGTAACTCTTAGTTATATTGTAGTTAGCTTAGGGTTTATTTTACAGGTAAGTATTTAGTTTTAAATAGGAATTATTTAGGTAATAATATTAATATTTATTTAGATTTATTGTAATTCTATTTAAGTTAGGGGGTGTTAGGGTTAGGGTTAAACTTAGGTTTAGGGGTTAATACATTTAGTATAGTGGCGGCAACGTTGGGGGCGGTAGATTAGGGATTTAGGGGTTAATATGTTTATTCTAGTGGCGGCGATGTCCTGAGCGGCAGATTAGGGGTTAAAAATTTGATTATAGCATTATGTCAGCTACTTTTTTTTAATTGAGATACTGCTATAGTCTCTCTCAATATCCTAGTCAGCCCCCTCTGATTCACAGTTTAATAAGCATACCTTTGATATAAAACAAATCGTACAATCTTCTTAAGGCTAAAGCTAAAATATATGGAATGAGAACACCTTGTAATCTGCCGCCGAGTCATGACTGGATTCTTACTGGGTATAGGGCCCATGCCCAGGGGATAGGATCTAAGATAATTCAGATATAAAGATGTAGCTTCCCTTCTTTCTTTATGATAACGATGGTATATTTGAAGTGTTAAAGGTAGTTACAGCATTTTTTTACTCCCTACTTAACAATTGCATGAACAATAGCATTATTTGTTTTATTATTGACTTGCATGTATATATCTTATTATAAGGGGATATGCGGTGTTCATGAGTAATTTCAATGGAAGCTTTGACATCTCTCACCCCCTATCTAGCAAATGTTTTGTTTAGAAGAAAAATTTTACATTATCTCAAAACCTCAAAATACCCATAAGGCTTTATTGAGCAGGCTGGTCCTGCGCTATTCATCCCAGACATTATCCCCTCTTTCGCTGTATCTTAAATAAGTTAAGGAAACTGTACCAAATCTTTAAGTTTGGACGGTTAGGTCCTATCCTGCTAGATATAATATAGGCCTTACATGTAAATCAGCACTCTCTATCCCTGTATTTAATAGCTATTCAGTTGTTCATGAAACTCTCCACATAGACAGGTTGTTGAAACATGCTTAGTTTAAGCCTCCAGGCAATAGTTTCCAATGTTCTTATATGAATGCACAATATTTCTCCCTCTGTTTGCGTAGGAACTATGTATCTTATTATACCTAAACTGGATGTAGTAGTCATAGTATATAGCGGAGCAGCACTTCACCCCTAATCCTCATATCTCTAGCTTTGTATTGCTACTAGTCTGGGAACATGGCACATATTGCCCTACTGTGCTAAATAAGCTATTGGCCTCATATGTAACCTATTCCTTTCTCACATTCCCTCAGGGTCTCATATGCCCATGCACTGCTATATAAAGTAATATTGCTCGGTATGGATATAGCCTGCTTATTTAATTTATATAACCTACTGCATATATATATATATATACTCACCTCCCCCCATTTATAATGTGTCCCCTTGTTAAGGAGAACTAAATATGCGGCTTCTCTTGCCTATGCCGCAACCCTTATCATAACTTTCATCATTACCCACAAATTGAACGTGCTAAAATAATTTTTCTCTCTTACCTTGAGTTAATATTTCAGTCAGGTCCAATAGTGGCCTATGAAGTTATAAGAAAAATGTTTTAAGTTTATTTGGTAAAACACTACCACAGTATTGACTCTATCTACTATACTCAGCTCAGCAGGACTGATTAACATAATTTGCCGGATGAGTCTCTAATTGTTTAGATTGTGTAAAAAAAAAAAAAGGGTGAAAGAGGTTCCAGTCTTCTGCATTGTATTGGCTATTATGTGAATTTTGTTCATTTATTTGGCAGTAGTCAAATGGAAATGTATAATTATGTTTGTTTTATGATATGTTATTTCATATAAGTTGTATTGTTTTCGCACAACCTCAATAAAAATTATTTAAAAAAAAAAAAATATTTGATTATAGTGTTTGTGATGCGGGAGGGCCTCGGTTTAGGGGTTAATAGGTAGTTTATGGGTGTTAGTGTACTTTTTAGCACTTTAGTTATGAGTTTTATGCTACAGCTTTGTACCATAAACTCTTAACTACTGACTTTAAAATGTAGAGGGTGGTAGAGGGTGTACCGCTCACTTTTTGGCCTCCCAGGACAGACTCGTAATACCGGCGCTGTGGAAGTCCCCTAGAGAAAAGGCTTTACGAAGTTTACGTAAGTCGTTTTGCGGTAAGGCCAAGGAAGTGTGCGGTGCCCCTAAACCTGCAAGACTCGTAATAGCAGCGATAGTGAAAAAGCAACGTTAGGACCTGTTAATGCTGCTTTTTCAGCTTAACGCACAATTCGTAATCTAGCCGTATTTAAACCAGCAGCTCTGTCATTTCCGAGCTTTTATTTCTTATATCTTTTTTATTAGAAGTTTATAGAAAAAATAGAAAAGCTTATAAACAAGTCTTATATAAGCTTGTCCAGACAACATATTATACAATATTAAAACAAAAACATCCTTTATGTGCCCCTGACAATTTTATATTATAATTGACAAAATAATAGAACCAACCTATTGTATTTCTAAATCAATTTAATACCGTAGCATCAATGGCTTATGAAGTATTCCACTTAAGCCCTTACATTAATCTCATTAGAAAAAGAAAGAAGAAAAAGAAAATTAAAATGGCCGAAGAAAACCAAAATAAGTTGCCTCATGTTCAATTTTGTCTTAAATCCTTTTGGATTTCCATATTCATTTTGGGGGGGTGTGGTAACAATTCTGTGAAACTATCTTTCAAGAATGTAGGCTGTTGTTTGGATTTCAAATGGGTTTGTTTGAGGAGACATATACTGCTCAAATTTATAATGCAATTATTATCATTCGTCTGTTACACGTTGCTTAAATGTGTTACAAACCTAAAAAAGACAAAGCATGTATATTTTATTGTCAATGAATGCTAAGTGTCTGCACATTACTGCGTTGTTGATGGTATACTAATATGTCAAAAACTCTTGAGTAGCTTTGCAGTAGACAATTAACTTGCTTCTTAGGGAATACTGAAGTGACCCATCACAGCAGGACATTAATATTGCATAGGATATTCCGCTCATTCATGTTTGACAGTAAGGTATGGTTATTAGTTATTTATATCTCACGTTAGTCTCGTCTTATTAAACATTAATATGTCTTTGTTTAGGATGTTTGTGATTTTTTTAAAATTAAAAAGTTGACTATATTTTAATTCCAAAGTTCCTCCATTGGTGTTTTTGAAATTTTAAATAAAAATATAGATTTAAAGGGATATGAAACCCAACAAACTTTATTTTGTGATTCAGACAGAGCATATCATTTTTTTTAAAGTTTCTAATTTACTTCTATTATCAAATGTGCTTTGTTCCCATGGTATTCTCTGTTGAAAAGATGCCAATAAAAAACATTGACCTGCCACTGCCTCCACTGATATCATGTGACTGTGTGTGTATTTATGCATGTATGTGTGTGTGTATGTATGTATGTATGTGTGTATGTGTGTGTGTGTGTGTGTGTCTTTATGCATATATGTGTGTGTGTATGTGTTTATGTGTGTGTGTATGTATGTATGTGACTGTGTGTGTATTTATGTACGTATGTGTGTGTGTGTGTGTGTATGTATGTATGTGTGTGTATGTATGTGTGTATGTATGTGACTGTGTGTGTATTTATGCATGTATGGGTGTATATATGAGTATGTGACTGTGTGTGCATTTATGCATGTATGTGTGTGTGTGACTATGTGTGTATTTATGCATGTATGTGTTTGTGTGTTTATGTGTGTATGTGACTGTGTGTGTATTTATGCATGTATGTATGTGTGGGTATGTGTATGTGTGCGTATGTATGTGACTGTGTGTGTATTTATGCATGTATGTGTGAGTGTGTTTATGTGTGTATGTGACTGTGTGTGTATTTATGCATGTATGTGTGAGTGTGTTTATGTGTGTATGTGACTGTGTGTGTATTTATGCATGTATGTATGTGTGTGTGTGTGTATATGTGCGTATGTATGTGACTGTGTGTGTATTTATGCATGTATGTGTGAGTGCGTTTATGTGTGTATGTGACTGTGTGTGTATTTATGCATGTATGTATGTGTGTGTGTGTGTGTGTGCGTATGTATTTGACTGTGTGTGTATTTATGCATGTATGTTTGTGTGTGTGCATATGTATGTGACTGTGTGTGTATTTATGCATGTATGTATGTGTGTATGTGTGTGTGTGTGTGTGTGTGTGTGTGCGCGTATGTGTGACAGTGTCACTATACAGTACCACTATATACAGTACGGGGGGGCTGGACTATGTCACAGATTACTGTGGTCACTTTGGCCTAGATTAGGAGTTTGGCGTTAGCCGTGAAAACCAGCGTTAGAGGCTCCTAACCCTGGTTTTAGGCTACCTCCGGTATTTGGAGTCACTCAAAATAGGGTCTAACGCTCACTTTTCAGCCGCGACTTTTCCATACCGCAGATCCCCTTACGTCAATTGCGTATCCTATCTTTTCAATGGGATCTTTCTAACTCCGGTATTTAGAGTCGTGTCTGAAGTGAGCGTTAGAACTCTAACGACAAAACTCCAGCCGCAGGAAAAAAGTCAGTAGTTAAGAGCTTTCTGGGCTAACGCCGGTTTATAAAGCTCTTAACTACTGTACTCTAAAGTACACTAACACCCATAAACTACCTATGTACCCCTAAACCGAGGTCCCCCCACATCGCCGCCACTCGATTAAATTTTTTTAACCCCTAATCTGCCGACCGCCACCTACGTTATCCTTATGTACCCCTAATCTGCTGCCCCTAACACCGCCGACCCCTATATTATATTTATTAACCCCTAATCTGCCCCCCACAACGTCGCCGCCAGCTACCTACACTTATTAACCCCTAATCTGCCGACCGTAAAGCGCCGCCAGCTACATTATCCCTATGTACCCCTAATCTGCTGCCCTAACATCGCCGACCCCTATATTATATTTATTAACCCCTAATCTGCCCCCCTCAACGTCGCCTCCACCTGCCTACACTTATTAACCCCTAATCTGCCGAGCGGACCGCACCGCTACTATAATAAAGTTATTAACCCCTAATCCGCCTCACTAACCCTATAATAAATAGTATTAACCCCTAATCTGCCCTCCCTAACATCGCTGACACCTAACTTCAATTATTAACCCCTAATCTGCCGACTGGAGCTCACCGCTATTCTAATAAATGTATTAACCCCTAAAGCTAAGTCTAACCCTAACACTAACACCCCCCTAAATTAAATATAATTTACATCTAACAAAATTAATTATCTCTTATTAAATAAATTATTCCTATTTAAAGCTAAATACTTACCTGTAAAATAAATCCTAATATAGCTACAATATAAATTATAATTATATTATAGCTATTTTAGGATTAATATTTATTTTACAGGCAACTTTGTAATTATTTTAACCATGTACAATAGCTATTAAATAGTTAAGAACTATTTAATAGTTACCTAGTTAAAATAATTACAAAATTACCTGTAAAATAAATCCTAACCTAAGTTACAATTAAACCTAACACTATACTATCATTAAATTAATTAAATAAAATACCTATAATTACCTACAATTAAACCTAACACTACACTATCAATACATTAATTAAATACAATATCTACAAATAACTACAATGAAATAAATTAACTAAAGTACAAAAAATAAAAAAGAACTAAGTTACAAAAAATAAAAAAATATTTACAAACATAAGAAAAATATTACAACAATTTTAAACTAATTACACCTACTCTAAGCCCCCTAATAAAATAACAAAGACCCCCAAAATAAAAAATGCCCTACCCTATTCTAAATTACTAAAGTTCAAAGCTCTTTTACCTTACCAGCCCTGAACAGGGAACTTTGCGGGGCATGCCCCAAGAAGTTCAGCTCTTTTGCCTGTAAAAAAAAACATACAAACCCCCCCCCCAACATTACAACCCACCACCCACATACCCCTAATCTAACCCAAACCCCCCTTAAATAAACCTAACACTAAGCCCCTGAAGATCATCCTACCTTGTCTTCACCTCACCAGGTATCACTGATCCGTCCTGGCTCCAAAATCTTCAACCAACCCAAGCGGGGGCTGGCGATCCATCATCCGGTGGCTGAAGAGGTCCAGAAGAGGCTCCAAAGTCTTCATCCTATCCGGGAAGAAGAGGCGATCCGGACCGGCAACCATCTTGATCCAAGCGGCATCTTCTATCTTCATCCGATGACGACCGGCTCCATCCTGAAGACCTCCACCGCAGACCCATCTTCTTCCGGCGACGCCATCCAAGATGGCGTCCCTCGAATTACGATTGGCTGATAGGATTCTATCAGCCAATAGGAATTAAGGTAGGAATATTCTGATTGGCTGATGGAATCAGCCAATCAGAATCAAGTTCAATCCGATTGGCTGATCCAATCAGCCAATCAGATTAAGCTCGCATTCTATTGGCTGATCGGAACAGCCAATAGAATGCAAGCTCAATCTGATTGGCTCTTCTTCCCGGATAGGATGAAGACTTTGGAGCCTCTTCTGGACCTCTTCAGCCACCGGATGATGGATCGCCAGCCCCCGCTTGGGTTGGATGAAGATTTTGGAGCCAGGACGGATCGGTGATACCTGGTGAGGTGAAGACAAGGTAGGATGATCTTCAGGGGCTTAGTGTTAGGTTTATTTAAGGGGGGTTTGGGTTAGATTAGGGGTATGTGGGTGGTGGGTTGTAATGTTGGGGGGGTGGTATTGTATGTTTTTTTTTACAGGCAAAAGAGCTGAACTTCTTGGGGCATGCCCCGCAAAGGGCCCTGTTCAGGGCTGGTAAGGTAAAAGAGCTTTGAACTTTAGTAATTTAGAATAAGGTAGGGCATTTTTTATTTTGGGGGTCTTTGTTATTTTATTAGGGGGCTTAGAGTAGGTGTAATTAGTTTAAAATTGTTGTAATATTTTTCTTATGTTTGTAAATATTTTTTTTATTTTTTGTAACTTAGTTCTTTTTTATTTTTTGTACTTTAGTTAGTTTATTTCATTGTAGTTATTTGTAGATATTGTATTTAATTAATGTATTGATAGTGTAGTGTTAGGTTTAATTGTAGGTAATTATAGGTATTTTATTTAATTAATTTAATGATAGTATAGTGTTAGGTTTAATTGTAACTTAGGTTAGGATTTATTTTACAGGTAATTTTGTAATTATTTTAACTAGGTAACTATTAAATAGTTCTTAACTATTTAATAGCTATTGTACATGGTTAAAATAATTACAAAGTTGCCTGTAAAATAAATATTAATCCTAAAATAGCTATAATATAATTATAATTTATATTGTAGCTATATTAGGATTTATTTTACAGGTAAGTATTTAGCTTTAAATAGGAATAATTTATTTAATAAGAGATAATTAATTTCGTTAGATGTAAATTATATTTAACTTAGGGGGGTGTTAGTGTTAGGGTTAGACTTAGCTTTAGGGGTTAATACATTTATTAGAATAGCGGTGAGCTCCAGTCGGCAGATTAGGGGTTAATAATTGAAGTTAGGTGTCGGCGATGTTAGGGAGGGCAGATTAGGGGTTAACACTATTTATTATAGGGTTAGTGAGGCGGATTAGGGGTTAATAACTTTATTATAGTAGCGCTCAGGTCCGCTCGGCAGATTAGGGGTTAATAAGTGTAGGCAGGTGGAGGCGACGTGGTGGGGGGCAGATTAGGGGTTAATAAATATAATATAGGGGTCGGCGATGTTAGGGCAGCAGTTTAGGGGTACATAGGGATAATGTAAGTAGCGGCAGTTTACGGAGCGGCAGATTAGGGGTTAATAATAATATGCAGGGGTCAGCGATAGCGGGGGCGGCAGATTAGGGGTTAATAAGTGTAAGGTTAGGGGTACATGTTAGAGTGTTAGGTGCAGACGTAGGAAGTGTTTCCGCATAGCAAACAATGGGGCTGCGTTAGGAGCTGAACGCAGATTTTTTGCAGGTGTTAGGTTTTTTTTCAGCTCAAACAGCCCCATTGTTTTCTATGGGGGAATCGTGCACGAGCACGTTTTTGAGGCTGGCCGCTTGCGTAAGCAACTCTGGTATCGAGAGTTGAAGCTGCATTAAAAATGCTCTACGCTCCTTTTTTGGAGCCTAACGCAGCCTTTATGTGGACTCTCAATACCAGAGTTATTTTTATGGTGCGGCCAGAAAAAAGCCGGCGTTAGCTACGCGGGTCCTTACCGACAAAACTCTAAATCTAGCCATTTATAAAGTATGGGGATGGGTAGGGTCAGGCCAGTTATGTCACCAGGAGATTACAGACTGTGTCACCAGGGATAGGCAAGGTGTCCGTACACGGACACTGGTGTCCGTGACTAGCCCTTGCAGTGTCAGCCACAACCTTAGTATATCGTTTCTTTCTGATTAAATAATAGGAATAAAAAAAAATATGTAGTGTGAATAAAGTTAGTGGCTTGTCAAGAGACTGCTAGCGATATTGGGTGATAAGTAATAGAATAAATAAAGGCTGAGTGAAATACTGGATGTGTATCTGCATCTGTATAATAACACCCAGCTCTATACAAAGACACAGTAGTGACACTGACACATGCCTATAGCCAGACAAGGGGTGGTTATAGGGTCAGTGGTATCTGCATCAGTATAATAACACCCAGCACTATATAATGACACAGTAGTGACACTGGCACATCGGTATAGCCAGAGGAGGGCTGGTTATAGGATCAGTGGTATCTGCATCAGTATAATAACACCCAGCGCTATATAATGACACAGTAGTGACACTGGCACATCGGTATAGCCAGAGGAGGGCTGGTTATAGAATCAGTGGTATCTGCATCAGTATAACACCCAGCACTATATAATGACACAGTAGTGACACTGGCACATGGGTATAGCCAGAGGAGGACTGGTTATAGGATCAGTGGTATCTGCATCAGTATAATTACAACCAGCACTATATAATGACACAGTAGTGGCACTGGCTAATGGGTATAGCCAGAGGAGGGATGGTTATAGGATCAGTGGTAACTGCTTCTGTATAATAACACCCAGCACTATATAATAACACAGTAGTGACACTGGCACATGGGTGTAGCCAGAGGAGGGCTGGTTATAGGATCAGTGGTATCTGCATCAGTATAATAACACCCAGTACTATATAATGACACAGTAGTGACACTGACACATGCGTATAGCCAGAGGAGGGCTGGTTATAGGGTCAGTGGTATCTGCATCAGTATAATAACACCCAGCACTATATAATGACACAGTAGTGACACTAGCTCATGGGTGTAGCCAGAGGAGGGCTGGTTATAGGATCAGTGGTATCTGCATCAGTATAATAACACCCAGTACTATATAATGACACAGTAGTGACACTGACACATGCGTATAGCCAGAGGAGGGCTGGTTATAGGGTCAGTGGTATCTGCATCAGTATAATAACACCCAGCACTATATAATGACACAGTAGTGACACTAGCTCATGGGTGTAGCCAGAGGAGGGCTGGTTATAGGATCAGTGGTATCTGCATCAGTATAATAACACCCAGCACTATATAATGACACAGTAGTGACACTGGCACATGGGTATAGCCAGAGGAGGGCTTGTTATAGGATCAGTGGTATCTGCATCAGTATAATAACACCAAGCACTATACAAAGACACAGTAGTGACACTGGCACATGGGTATAGCCAGAGGAGGGCTGGTTATAGGATCAGTGGTATCTGCATCAGTATAATAACACCAAGCACTATACAAAGACACAGTAGTGACACTGGCACATGGGTACAGCCAGAGGAGGGCTGGTTATAGGATCAGTGGTATCTGCATCAGTATAATAACACCCAGCACTATATAATGACACAGTAGTGACACTGGCTCATGGGTATAGCCAGAGGAGGGCTGGTTATAGGGTCAGTGGTATCTGCATCAGTATAATAACACCAAGCACTATACATTAATGTTTTTAATTTCAAATGTACCTTGGTGTCCTTCACTAAGGTCTGTACTTTCGAAAATGTCCGCCACAGTCTTTGTCTGTGCCTATCCCTGTGTGTCACTAACTCACTATATACAGTACTGGTGGGTTAAACAGTGTTACTATATACAGTACGGGAGGGCTAGACCATGTCATTGACTACTGTGGTCACTTTATAAAGTACTTGGGCAGGTAGGGTCAGACCAGCCATCTCACCAGCAGATTACAGACTGTGTCACTAACTCACTATATGCAGCACTGGTGGGTTAAACAGTGTTACTATATACAGTACGGGAGGGCTAGACCATGTCATTGACTACTGTGGTCACTTTATAAAGTACTGGGGCGGGTAGGGTCAGGCCAGCCATCTCACCGGCAGATTACAGACTGTGTCACTAACTCACTATATACAGTACTGGTGGGTTAAACAGTGTTACTATATACAGTAGGGGAGGGCTAGACCATGTCATTGACTACTGTGGTCACTTTATAAAGTACTGGGGCGGGTAGGGTCAGGCCAGCCATCTCACCGGCAGATTACAGACTGTGTCACTAACTCACTATATACAGCACTGGTGGGTTAAACAGTGTTACTATATACAGTACGGGAGGGCTAGACCATGTCATTGACTACTGTGGTCACTTTATAAAGTACTGGGGCGGGTAGGGTCAGGCCAGCCATCTCACCGGCAGATTACAGACTGTGTCACTAACTCACTATATACAGCACTGGTGGGTTAAAGTGTCACTATATACAGTAATAGGGGGTCAGACCATCTCACAGACTGTGTCACTAACTCACTATATACAGCACTGGTGGGTTAAAGTGTCAGTATATACAGTAATAGGGGGTCAGACCATCTCACAGACTGTGTCACTAACTCACTATATACAGCACTGGTGGGTTAAAGTGTCAGTATATACAGTAATAGGGGTCAGACCATCTCACAGACTGTGTCACTAACTCACTATATACAGCACTGGTGGGTTAAAGTGTCAGTATATACAGTAATAGGGGGTCAGACCATCTCACAGACTGTGTCACTAACTCACTATATACAGCACTGGTGGGTTAAAGTGTCAGTATATACAGTAATAGGGGGTCAGACCATCTCATAGACTGTGTCACTAACTCACTATATACAGCACTGGTGGGTTAAAGTGTCAGTATATACAGTAATAGGGGTCAGACCATCTCACAGACTGTGTCACTAACTCACTATATACAGCACTGGTGGGTTAAAGTGTCAGTATATACAGTAGGGGGTCAGACCATCTCACAGACTGTGTCACTAACTCACTATATACAGCACTGGTGGGTTAAAGTGTCACTATATACAGTAATAGGGGGTCAGACCATCTCACAGACTGTGTCACTAACTCACTATATACAGGACTGGTGGGTTAAAGTGTCAGTATATACAGTAATAGGGGTCAGACCATCTCACAGACTGTGTCACTAACTCACTATATACAGCACTGGTGGGTTAAAGTGTCAGTATATACAGTAATAGGGGGTCAGACCATCTCACAGACTGTGTCACTAACTCACTATATACAGTACTGGTGGGTTAAACAGTGTCACTATATACAGTAATAGGGGTCAGACCATCTCACAGACTGTGTCACTAACTCACTATATACAGCACTGGTGGGTTAAAGTGTCACTATATACAGTAATAGGGGGTCAGACCATCTCACAGACTGTGTCACTAACTCACTATATACAGCACTGGTGGGTTAAAGTGTCAGTATATACAGTAATAGGGGTCAGACCATCTCACAGACTGTGTCACTAATTCACTATATACAGCACTGGTGGGTTAAAGTGTCAGTATATACAGTAATAGGGGGTCAGACCATCTCACAGACTGTGTCACTAACTCACTATATACAGCACTGGTGGGTTAAAGTGTCAGTATATACAGTAATAGGGGGTCAGACCATCTCACAGACTGTGTCACTAACTCACTATATACAGCACTGGTGGGTTAAAGTGTCAGTATATACAGTAATAGGGGGTCAGACCATCTCACAGACTGTGTCACTAACTCACTATATACAGCACTGGTGGGTTAAAGTGTCAGTATATACAGTAATAGGGGTCAGACCATCTCACAGACTGTGTCACTAACTCACTATATACAGTACTGGTGGGTTAAAGTGTCACTATATACAGTAATAGGGGTCAGACCATCTCACAGACTGTGTCACTAACTCACTATATACAGCACTGGTGGGTTAAAGTGTCACTATATACAGTAATAGGGGTCAGACCATCTCACAGACTGTGTCACTAACTCACTATATACAGCACTGGTGGGTTAAAGTGTCAGTATATACAGTAATAGGGGTCAGACCATCTCACAGACTGTGGGCACAGGGTACCTCTTCTTGCAGACATGTAATCTGATTCACATTTTTTTTTCTGTGTTAAATGTTAAAAAAAAAAGATATGTATCAAATTCCCCTTTTTTTGAGGGGGGGGGGGGCTTCTTAGATTCTTGCACCTGGGTCCTGTGGTTTCTAGTTACGCCTCTGGATACCAAGGTAGGTGTCTGAGACTCTACATGATAGGAAATAATGCTGTTATCTAGTGCTCTTGTGCTCTTGCAAATGAATAACATTCTGCAAAACTTCTGCCATATAGTGCACAAGACATGAGCATGCTGGTCAGCTTATTACATACTTTTCAACATAAGATACCAAGAGAACTAAGAACATTTGATAAAAGAAGTAAATTAGAAAGTTAATTAAAACTGTGTGCTCTATCTGAATCTGGAGAGAAACATGTTGGGTTTCATGTTCCTTTAATCAAGATACTGTGTTCTTGCAACATGTAAAATGTATGATTATTTATGGTATCATTATAATATAACCAATACCTTCCTTAACCCCTTGAGTGCTAACGACGGCTCTGAGCCATCGCAGAGTTTCCCACTAAGGTGCTAACGACGGCTTAGAGCCATCGCTAGCACTCTCCCACCTTGAGGAAGATCTGGGGGCTCCCACCTGCTCCTATCCTGGTGATCGGGCCTGTATAGTGACAGGCATCGCCGGGGCTTCCTGTTTTGTGCTGTGACGTCACGCGCAATGACGTGATGATGTCACTGTGCAACTTTATTTACAAATTACAATAACAAGTATAGGGAAAATATATATATATATTTCAAAAAATTAAAAAAAAAACTTAAATCAGCTTAGCACCCAGGTGGGAAAGAGCTTACTAAACCCAATTTTTTTTCTTTCATAATTCAGGTAGAGCATGCAATTTTAAGCAACTTTCTAATTTACTTATATTAGCATTTTTTCTTCGTTCTCTTGCTGTCTTTATTTGAAAAGCAGGAATCTAAGCTTAGGAGTAAATTAGAAAGTTGCTTAATCAGGAAAGAAAAAAAAAAATCAGGTTTAGTGTATCCCTTTAAGGCTACTCACAGATAAAGGAGGAAGGAATGGGTGCTTTTCTGTCAGCTCTGTAATTACATTATCAATACAAACTTAAAGGGACACTGAACCCAATTTTTTTCTTTTGTAATTCAGAAAGAGCATGCATGTTTAAGCAACTTTCTAATTTACTCCTATTATACATTTTTCTTGCATTTCAAATAAAGATACCAAGAGAATGAAGAAAATTTGATAATAGGAGTAAATGAGAAAGTTGCTTAAAATTTCATGCTCAATCTGAATCACGAAAGAAAAATTGTGGGTACAGTGTCCCTTTAAGGTATCATACTATAATAGCACCACCAAAATAGGCATATTTGTTAAAGCACAATTAGGGCTAGTTTAAGCGTGGAGCACTATTTAGCACTCCCGTTCTTGCTTTTTCTTCGCTAGACAGAGGCTATTTGTGTGTGTTGGGTTGCGCATCGTATTACAAGTTGAAAGTAAAAAAAATTGTGCTTAAGTATATAGCCGGAACATGCAAAATTATCGCAACGTATTACTTCTCCCATAGACTTCAATAGAGCACAAAAACTTAAAAAAAAACAACTGACTGCGTATATTCAACAGCGCTAAACCCGACATGAAATATTAATATTTCACATTCTATTGTTCTTCACAAATAAGAATATTTTCTATTTATTCTTAAATATATATATAAATATATATATATATATATATATATATATATATATATATACCTATATCTATATATACTGTATATTCCTATAGATATATAGATATTATGTGTTTTACATGAACAGTATCAGATATATTTAGAAATATATATGTAATAATATAAAGTACATTATTTTCTATGTGAAGAACATAGGAATTTAAAATATGCGTTTTGTGCATCATGTTTTATCACCAGGCTTAATGTAGCCACCAATCAGCAAGTGCTATCCAGGGTTCTGAGCCAAAAAATGGTCCGACTCCTTTCTTTCATAACCGCTTTTTCAAATAAAGATACCAAGAGAACAAAGAAAAATGGATAATAGGAGTAAATTAGAAAGTTGCTTAAAATTGCACGCTCTGTCCGAATCATAAAAGAAAAAATAAATTGGGTTTGGTATCCCTTTAATACTAGTTCAGCTAAGCATGGCGTTACATCATCATATAGGAACTGTATTACTAACAAAATTATACTTACAAAAAGTGGCAAATAGTATAGGAAAAGCACTGAGATACTCTAGTATTTTTTCCTGACAGAAAGCAAAATGTCTATATATTTGCAACTTGCTTGTTGATAGAACATCTATCTGTGGCTATGAGTTGAAAATATAATCTGACTTTTCTTTTAAAAGATCAAACCTTTCTAAGCAAGCAGTTTCTTGATTATTTTTTTTTTTTAAAGAAACTTGCTTGTTCAGAAACAAGGTCAAGTTGGCCTTTACTATCCCCAAGAGGACAGAAATCTGCAGAATAAGAGAATTATTAAGTAAGGTTACAGAAAATGTGTCATTGAAATTGTTTATTACATTTACTGAAGCATTTTTACTTTATTCGTTTTCTGCTTTGAAATATTTTAATTTGAAACATAATATTAAGGATTTTTTGTTTTCAGTTAATGTTTGTTTATATCTTTCTCCAAAACAATATTTTGTTTATAAATTATCCTGCATCAGTGGAGTTAAGAATTTTTTGGAGATGCCAAATTCAATATTGAAAGCATTAAAGATGTGTTTTACACATTCGTTGACCTTAGAAACTGACGTTTTAATGTTTGCGAGTATAGCTGCACTTGCAGGTTTATTTATATTTTATCATTTGATGATGAAGCATTTCTGTAGCATTGCAGAACTCAGATTTAAACATTTTCTTTCCTCTTTGGACAATCTTTTTACATTAAGGAGAGTCAAATTAAGAGTCATAGGCAAGGTCAAAGCCCATCTATGTGTCGTGCAAAAAAACTTAAATGAATGAACGTTGTACTCAAGCATTTTATGAAAAATCTGTATTTAAGAATTTTGAAACACTATTTTTTCCTTCACCTTCCATCATGTGACAGCCATCTGCCAATCACAAAATGAACATACACATATGGAGGCCGAATTATCAAAGGTTTTGCGGACCTGATCCGACAGTGCGGATCAGGTCCGCAAGACCTCGCTGAAGGCGGAGAGCAATACGCTCTTCGTATTCAGCATTGCACCAGCAACTCACAAGAGCTGCTGGTGCAACGCCGCCCCCTGCAGACTCGCGGCCAATGGGCCGCCAGCAGGGGGTGGTCAATCAACCCGATCGTACTCGATCAGGTTGAATTGTGGCAATCCCTGTCCGTCTGCTCAGAGCAGGCGTACAGGGTTATGGCCCACAAGCTCCATCCGGAGTTTGATAAATGGGCCTCATACTGTGAATTCTTGCACATGCTCAGTAGGAGCTGGTGCCTCAGAAAGTGTACATATACAAAGATGGTGTACATTTTGATAATGGAAGTGAGTTGGGAAATTGTTTACAATTGTCTGCCCTATCTGAATCATAAAAAATAAATTTTTACTTTAGTGTTCCTTTAACCATACCTGGTCGCAACATCCCAGGCCATGCAATACAATGGATTTGTGTTCACTTCACAAAACCATGCTCAATAACTCTTGCAATTGTACACACACACATACAGAAGGTAAGATTTCTGAATGACCTTGAAGTATTCCACTTGTCTTACGCCTCTGAAAGAAGAATAATGTAAATGATATGTCATAAGTATTTACAGGGAAAGCTGCACTAACCTTCTGGGGTAGAGAGGAAGGAAATAAACCTCAGCACACCCTCAACTGTTAGAAAATAGATCATTCAGTATTTTATTAAAATTGGACAGAGCCATTCCACTGATAAACCCATTGGAAAACGGAAAACTGTATATAAAAGCCAACCTATGTTTTGTTTTTCTTCATCATTTTAAATTACATATAATTATGAATATATAATTTATATATAAAGTATTAGGGCTCTATTTATCAAGCTTTGGAGTCATTGTATTGTAGGCTCATTAATGCAAGCCTGTGCCTACAAGTTCAGACATAGAAGTCATAAGACTGCTGGCTTCCTAACCTTTTTGCCACCCTAACGGTGGCAAAGTTGAATCATCCCAGACAGATTTGTCCATACAAAGTGATCAGGGCTGCACAAGTAATTGCTTACATATTGTTAAATGCAGGCATTTATTGTTGTCCGCTTTCACCATCTTGCAATTTATGAAGAAAATCAGTAGACTTGTGCAGCTTCGAAAAATTCGTTTCGGTTCGGATCGATTCGGATCGATTCGAATTTCGGTTTGGATCTATTCAAATTCGGGAAAATTCAAATTAATTAGATTCGGATTCATTCGGATTCGGAAAAAAATTTGGTTCGGTTCGATTTGGTTCGAATCGATTCGGAAATTCGGAATTTCGGTAAGTGTTAGGTGGGATGTGCTGTGTATTACACTAGTATTATGTACTGTATATTAGGTTTAACCCATAGCAGAGTGATAAAACCTAATATACTGTACAATACTAGTGTAATACACGGCCATCCGAATCTATCGAATACATCCGAATCGATTCGGATGTATTCGATTCGATTCGGATGTATTCGATTCAATTCAGATTTATTCGGTAGCTTCGGCAGTATTTTAATTCAGAAATTCGAATCGATCCGAATCTCTGAATTTTCCGAATTTTCCGAATTTCCGAATCGATCCGAAACGAATCGCACATGTCTAAAAATCAGTAGGTATAAAATATCTAACCATAAAGTACTAGGTACATCTTAAGACTACATCTTAAGAATGAGGAGGGAAAAAACACTGTTTCAGACAAATCATGTATCATGGTATTTAGACACTTCTTTTGTTTTGGATGAGATTTATAAACAATTTGTTTCTTAACAAAATGTGTTAAAACAAATTAAATGCCCATGCAAACACCCCTAACTACCTAAACCTAACGATTTATTAATCCCTAACCGCCACTCATCTACTGCAACTAACCCTCTGACTGCCAAAACCCTACCATAACTTACCACCCTGAGACTGCTCATTCCCTCTGTGCACATAGGCTAATGGGCCCATGTCTAGTTTTCCATTATCACCCATAGGGAGTCAAATGTGCGAAGAGACTTAATTAGTATACATGAAAAGAGAGATGTTCTCAACTAAGGAATTAACAAAACGTAATAGCTTGTTTTATGTTAGTCACTACCACTGTAGGAGCTTCTTTTTGTCCAGAATGCACCTTAAACACAGAAGAACTTTTCTGCAGTATATCAGTCTGATCCTACCAAAAAAGCACAACCTAGCCCTGAAATACCAGCTAATCCCTATATGAGCAAGATATATGGCCACAACAGACATAAGTTTTGGCCTTCGGATGAGCTACTATGTGTTGTTGTTTTTTTTTATTCCCTCATTGAGCAACCCTCTCTTTTTGTGCAAGCAAGTTATGGTCCTTGGAAATTAAGGGTGAAAGCAGTAAAATAAGCATATGGTTGCACCTCACTGACAGGGCCAACACAAGGCTCGTAACCTATTACTGGAGTAACCTTTTTATTTTGGAGATGGATTCTGCTTTTTAGAAAGGATCAGACTGATATTCTGCAGGAAAGTTCTGTTTAAGGTAAAAATAGGCTGTTCCTGGGGCAGTGACGAGCCCTAGATAAAGCTATTATGCTTTGTTAATTCCCTGGTTGATAATTTTTCTCTTTTTGTGTAGAAACCGTTACTAACAGATTATTTCCCATGCTCATGCGAGTCCATTAAATGCCCTATACATTTGCTTCTTTAAATATTTTATACCTTGGTTATGTTAATAAATGTCAGCTAAAAAATAATCAAATAGTGGTGACAAACCACAGATGCGTATCAGTCACAATTCAAAAATGTTAACTTTAATTGTATAATAATCAGTCACAAGATCATCGATTTCAGCAAATCTTTTGGAAAGGGCAAAACATCAAATGTAAAATAGTTGATCTTTAACCAGAGCATTTGAGACACGTGAGACGTGGGCATGATTTTATATTAAGTAACAGTCTACCATCAATTGCTGCTCCATGTATATATCTATGTAAAAATGAAATATCTAAATAATTATATTAGCGGCTAATCATATTCATTATATTTGGGTAACTCAGTACACTATAATTATAACATTTCCACAGATGAAAATAATGTGAAGGAAGAAATGGTACTTTATAGTGCTATGTAAATAAACGTCAATTATTTTGTGAGAAAATTAATCATAAGCATAAGACATACAAAAATAGTTGTCTATCTACAAATAAGCCAGATAGAATCAACTTTAAACTGACTTGTAAAAATGTAATTTAAAAAGCTGTTTAACCCCTTAATGACCGCAGCACTTTTCCATTTTCTGTCTGTTTGGGACCAAGGATATTTTTACATTCTGCAGTGTTTTCCTCTTATTCATTTACTGTACACACACATATTATATACCGTTTTTTTCTCGCCAATAAATGGACTTTTAAAAGATACCATTATTTTCATCATATCTTATAATTTACTATAAAAAAAATTATAAAATATGAGGAAACAATGGAAAAAAAACACACTTTTTCTAACTTTGACCCCCAAAATCTGTTACATATCTACAACCACCAAAAAACACCCATGCTAAATAGTTTCAAAATTTTGTCCTGAGTTTAGAAATACCCAATGTTTACATTTTCTTTGCTTTTTTTGCAAGTTATAAATAACAATAAATGGCAATAAATACAAGTAGCACTTTACTATTTCCAAACCACTTTTTTTCAAAATTAGCGCTAGTTACATTGGAACACTGATATCTTTCAGGAATCCCTGAATATCCCTTTACAAGTATCTATTTTTTTTAGAAGACATCCCAAAGTATTGATCTAGGCCCATTTTGGTATATTTCATGGCACCCTTTCATTGCCAAATGCGATCAAATAAAAAAAATCATTCACTTTTTCACAAATTTTTTCCACAAACTTTAGGTTTCTCACTGAAATTATTTACAAACAACTTGTGCAATTATGGCATAAATGGTTGTAAATGCTTCTCTGTGATCCCCTTTGTTCCGAAATAGCAGACATATATGGCTTTGTATTATGCCCAGCAGTGAAGGGGTTAATTATCGAGCAAGTAGGGAGCTTCTAGGGTTAATTTTAGCTTTAGTGTAGTGTAGTAGACAACCCCAAGTATTGATCTAGGCCCATCTTGGTATATTTCATGCCACCATTTCACCGCCAAATGCGATCAAATTAAAAAAAAAAACGTTAAATGTATCACAATTTTAGGATTCTCACTGAAATTATTTACAAACAGCTTGTGCAATTATGGCTTTTTGGTAATTAGAAGGCCGCTAAATGCCGCAGCGCACCACACGTGTATTATGCCCAGCAGTGAATAGGGTTAATTAGCGAGCTTGTAGGGAGTATGTAGGGTTTAGTGTAGTATAGTAGACAACCCAAAGTATTGATCTAGGCCCATTTTGGTATATTTCATGCCACTTTTTTACCGCCAAATGCGATCAAATAAAAAAAAATTGTTCCCTTTTTCACAAACTTTTTCACAAACTTTAGGTTTCTCACTGAAATTATTTACAAACAGCTTGTGCAATTATGACACAAATGGTTGTAAATGCTTCTCTGGGAAGCTTTTTGGTAATTAGAAGGCCGCTAAATGCCGCTGCGCATCACACGCGTATTATGGCTAGCAGTGAAGGGGCTAATTAGGTAGCTTGTAGGGAGCTTGCAGGGTTCTTTTTAGCTTTAGTGTAGAGATCAGCCTCCCACCTGACACATCACACCCCCTGATCCCTCCCAAACAGCTCTCTTCCCTCCCCCACCCCACAATTGTCCCCACCATCTTAAGTAATGGCAGTAAGTCTGCCAGTACTAAAATAAAAGTTTTTTTGGGGGGGGGTTGGGTTTTTAAAAAAAAAAAAAAAAAAATCTGCTGTGTACGATCCCCCCTTAGCCCCCAACCTCCCTGATCCCCCCCTCAAACAGCTCTTTAACCCCCCTCTGCCTTATTGAGCGCCACTAGTAGTCCCTAAATCCTATGTGTAATAAGAATCACGATTCGACACAAGGAATATCTAAAGATGCCACCCTGTTTGATTGATGTAACGACATATATGGGACAAGTTTCTATGACTTTAATAATGTATGATGACAGTATAAATTGTACATAGATTCATACTAACGATTTGAACTGTACTGACCATAAGAGTTATATATGTTTTTGTTACATCTTAAGTTGCTTTATTCCCCTGTTGTGCCTGTCACCAGTTTATACATACTACGGTTGATTAACCCCTTAATGACCACAGCACTTTTCCATTTTCTGTCCGTTTGGGACCAAGGCTATTTTTACATTTTTGTGGTGTTTGTGTTTAGCTGTAATTTTCCTCTTACTCATTTACTGTACCCACACATATTATATACCGTTTTTCTCGCCATTAAATGGACTTTCAAAATATACCATTATTTTCATCATATCTTATAATTTACTATAAAAAATATTATAAAATATGAGGAAAAAATCGAAAAAAACACACTTTTTCTAACTTTGACCCCCAAAATCTGTTACACATCTACAACCACCAAAAAACACCCATGCTAAATAGTTTCTAAATTTTGTCCTGAGTTTAGAAATACCCAATGTTTACATGTTCTTTACTTTTTTTGCAAGTTATAGGGCTATAAGTACAAGTAGCACTTTGCCATTTCCAAACCACTTTTTTTCAAAATTAGCGCTAGTTACATTGGGACACTAATATCTTTCAGGAATCTCTGAATATCCATTGACATGTATATATTTTTTTTTAGAAGACATCCCAAAGTATTGATCTAGGCCCATTTTGGTATATTTCATGGCACCATTTCACCGCCGAATGCGATCAAATAAAAAAATTATTTTACTTTTTCACAAATTTTTTCACAAACTTTAGGTTTCTCACTGAAATTATTTACAAACAACTCATGAAATTATGGAATAAATGGTTGTAAATGCTTCTCTGGGATCCCCTTTGTTCATAAATAGCAGACATATATGGCTTTGGCTTTGCTTTTTGGTAATTAGAAGGCTGCTAAATGCCACTGCGCACCAACCGTGTATTATGCCCAGCAGTGAATGGGTTAATTAGGGAGCATGTAGGGAGCTTCTAGGGTTAATTTTAGCTCTAGTGTAGTGTAGTAGACAACCCCAAGTATTGATCTAGGCCCATTTTGGTATATTTCATGCCACCATTTCACCGCCAAAAGCAATCAAATAAAAAAAAATTGTTCACTTTTTCAAACTTTAGGTTTTTCACTAAAATTATTTACAAATAGCTTGTGCAATTATGGCACAAATGGTTTTAAATGCTTCTCTGGGATCCCCTTTGTTCATAAATAGCAGACATATATGGCTTTGGCGTTGCTTTTTGGTAATTATAAGGCCGCTAAATGCTGCTGCGCATCACATGTGTATTATGGCCAGCAGTGAAGGGGTTAATTAGGTAGTTTGTAGGGAGCTTGCAGGGTTAATTTTAGCTTTAGTGTAGAGATCAGACTCCCACCTGACACATCCCACCCCCTGATCCCTCCCAAACAGCACTCTTCCCTCCCCCACCCCACAATTGTCCCCGCCATCTTAAGTACTGGCAGAAAGTCTGCCAGTACTAAAATAAAAGGTATAAAAAAAAAAAAAAAAAAATTTTTTTAAGCATATTTACATATGCTGCTATGTAGGGTCCCCCCTTAGCCCCCAACCTCCCTGATCCCCCCAAAATAGCTCCCTAACCCTCCCCCTCTGCCTTATTGGGGCCATCTTGGGTACTGGCAGCTGTCTGCCAGTACCCAGTTTGCAAATAAAAATGTTTTATTTTTTATGTTTTACTTTTTGTTTCTGTAGTGTAGCTTCCCCCCCACAGTCCAATACCCCACCAGCCAAACCGATCACCAAAAAAACCATATTAACCCCTTTGATCCCCACTTCTAACATAAACATTTTCTGTAGGTAGTGGTTCCCACCCGCTCCCTCCCCGTGCACGCGCCCGCCCGGCCTCCCCGTGCACGCGCGCGCGTCCGTGCGCGTCCCCCCGGTCGTCCCCGCCCCCGATCCCGCCCCCCTCCGCATCACAAAGGCCATCGATGGCCGCCACCCACCTCCCATACCGGCTCCCACCCACCAACGAACGTAGCCGTTAATGTCCGGTGCAGAGAGGGCCACAGAGTGGCTCTCTCTGCACCGGATGGCTACAAATGGTTATTGCAGGATGCCTCGATATCGAGGCATCACTGCAATAACCGGAAAGCAGCTGGAAGCGAGCAGGATCGCTTCCAGCTGCTTTCCAAACCGAGGACGTGCAGGGTACGTTCTCAGGCATTAACTGCCTTTTTTTTGAGGACGTACCCTGCACGTCCTCGGTCATTAAGGGGTTAATGAAAGGTACCTGAAACCCACATTTTTTCTTTCCTGATTTAGAAAGAGAATGCAGTTTTAAACAACTTTCTAATTTACTTCTATTATCTAATTTGCTTAATTCTCTTGATATTCTTAGCTGAAAAGCATATCTAGACAGGCTCAGTAGCTGCTGATTGGTTGCTGCACATAGATGCCTCGTGTGATTGGCTTTCCCATGTGCATTGCTCTTTCTTCAACAAAGGATATCTAAAAAATGAAGCAAATTAGATAATAGAAGTAAATTGGAAAGTTGTTTAAAATTATATTCTCTATCTGAATCATGAAAGAAAAAAATTGGGTTTAGTGTCCCTTTAAGATCTACCAATAGCATTCAAATAAACATAACACAGCGGATTGATACAATATTTTCTATGATGCTCTCACTGTCAGCATGAAGTTTATCATATTTTGATTGGTTAGGCAACTTATAAATAACAACTACCGATGCTCCTTCGTTTTGCACTTATATGACACGGGGACTAACGTCCAAGCTAATACGTATAGCACATATACATATATGGGATAAGTAATTGCATGATGACAGTATAAACTGTATATAGATTAATACCAACTGTTTGAATCATATTGATTACAAGAGTTATATATGTATTTGTTATATTTTGAGTCGCTTTATTCCCCCATTGTACCTGTCATCGGTCTATACACATTACGGTCGAATAAATATGATCTGCCAATAGCATTTAGGTAAACATACCACAGCTGATCAAAACACTCCCCTCTATGACGCTCTTACTATCAGTATGAACTCGATTAGATTCTGATTGGTCAAGCATCCTAAAAATAACAACCATTGACGCTCTCTCGTTCCGCCCCCATATGACACGGGGACTGATGTCAGAGACAATATGCATAGCATCTCTCTCTTAGTTATCACAGTATAAGTGACAAGTCCTGAAAGCCAATTACACATCGATCCCTAATGAGCTACTCCTATCACATTATGAGGAGGGATTATTGGGGCAATAAATGAATCACAAACGCGGCGGCCCACACCCCCTCTGAGGAAGCGTTCTTGTGAAACGTGCGTCAGGGGTCCTTTGGAGTAGCTCTGTCTCTCCGTTGTTTTATTTTGCTTACCATGCTCAAAAACTGACCTCCCACACATTTATTATAACATTTAAACCCAGCAGTTAGCTTAAAATGTTAATGGTGAAAAATAACTTAATCATATTGAAAGGGCATTTGATAGTCTGATATAGTTACTGCTGGCATATACTTTCTTTATCTTCATTACTTGAATGGAAGTCTCAGCTTTTTTGCTTGTTTAAGTGCTTTTAATCACCTGAGCTCAAGCTATTTGTGTGTGTTCTTTCTTTTTTTATTTCTTTAAGATATTTTGAATAAAGTTATTTGGAGTGAATGATAATTTAACTTTTATTGATGTAAATCGGATGATCAATATATCATAAGCAGAATCTTTATTCCCTAACGTTGATCAAAAGCTCTTTGTACTTGATTGTATAACATTGTACAATTACTTTGTTAGTTGTTGCTTGCTTTTAGCTTCTGTTCTGCGTCAGGTAGTCTTATTATTAGAAATTATTCTAGATATCATTTATTTACAATAAGTCTCCTGTTTAAATTATTCTGCTTCCCCCACCTTATATTGTAACTTAAATTATTGAGCGCCATATTGGGTACTGGCAGCTGTCTGCCAGTACCCAGTTTGAAATAAAAGAGGTTTTATGTTTATTTTTTATTTTAAAAATGATGCTTCTTTTCTGTAGTGTAGCAGCCCCCCCCTCAAGATCCAACCCCCACCCTCTCCCAGAACCCTTAATTTTATATTTCACCCCTTCCCAGTCCTCTCTCCCACCCTCGCATCTACAGCATATGAAGCCTTTTGTAGGCATCCCATCCGCGTGCGCGCCCCCGTGCACGCACGCACACCCGCACACAATACCGTCCCCCCTCCTCCACTGATGGCCGCCCACACGCCTCCCTGGATGAGCTCCTACCCAACAAACGATAACGGCTATCAATGGCCAATGCAGAGAGGGCTACAGAGTGCTTCTAATTCAGCGCGAACCTTCAGGCTTGCCAGAATCAGGAATTAAGAAGCAGCGGTCTTAAGACTGCTGCTCCTTAACTCGTCCGCCTGCTCTGAGCAGCATTGCACAAGCAGTTCACTAGACATTCAGCGATGTCTGGCGGACATGATGCGCTACATGTTTCTGTGTTACTTTAAAGTGAAAGTTAATCCTAGCATTTCACAAACGCTAGGATTGACTATTGAAACAAATAAATGGGACTTTCATTCAGAGGATTTCAGATATATATTGTTGTTGAAATAAGGTATGGCAGCAAGTGGTAACTAAAAAACTTACTTTAATAAAAGTATAAAAACATGCAACACGTTTCTCAACCCAAAAGGTTGTTTCATCAGGCATAAAAAAGTTTAAGTTTAATGAAAAAGGCAGTCCATCAGGTGATTCATATATAAATGCTATGCACGAAGGTGTATAGGCATCTAGTAATAATTAAGAGTGTGTACTGCATTAGTGACAAGTGATACTATAGGATACTATAGGATGTGATACTAGTTGAGATGATGCATATTAATGCTACTTGATTAAATATGTTAACGTGTTCACACTTTTCTTTGTAAGGGTTTTTTACCAATGTGCCAAAAATGTAGACAAATTCAGGATTCAGAAGTAGGTGAACTTTGTTAAGTGATTTTTATTATTTTCTGTTTCAATTCAAAGAAGACATTCCAGCTATCATAGTCATTTTGAACATAGAGAAGAAATAATTACAACAATTTTCAAGCACTTATGGTGTGCAAGTTAGTGTGGCCGAGTGGTCTAAATCCCAGGATTAAGGCTCCAGTCTTTTTGGAGGTGTGGGTTCAAATCCCACTGCTGCCAGAATCATCACTTTCTTGTAGTAGTACTTTAAATGGTATATCGAGGAGTAGCACAAGCAGGTCGTGTTTTTTAAATTACGAGTTTTGCAAAAACAGCCTTGGAGTCCTTTGAGCCAGAATTGAACCAGCAACCTAAGATAAAAGTTATTAAACATAATTTGAAACAAAAATAAAATTTAATTATTTTTACTTTACCTCAAAATTGAAATAATATAGACATTTGGAGACTTTATACGGATTCCAATTCATCTCGTTTTGAATGAAAAAATTGCCAAATTGTAGGGTGACCATATTGCCGCTTTAAAAAGGGACGCATATGAAAAATACATATATCAGGGTTCTTATGCAAACCATTTCTTAAAACAGCCCTGACATATGTATGTTTTATGTGTCCCTTTTTAAAGCGGCAATATGGTCACCCTACCAAATTGCAAATTCAGGATTCAGAAGTAAGTGAACTTTGTTAAATGATTTTTATTCTTTTCTGTTTCAATTTAAAGAAGACATTCCACATAACCACATAAAGCTGTTACATTCCTGCTTTTAAAAAAAAGATAGCAAGAGAACGAAGAAAAATCGATAGTATGAGTAAATTAGAAAGGTGCTTAAAATTTCATGCTCTATCTGAATCATGAAAGAAAAAAATTGGGTTTAGTATCCCTTTAATGTGTCAAGCTAGGCAGGTTTGGGAAGATACATATAAAATTAAAACATGAAAAAGAAATGAGGCAGAGAAGGACCTCACATTACTGAAGAGACGTCTTAGACAATCTCACCAAAGAGAAATGATTTAGACCGTGTTTCTCAACTCCAGTCCCCAGGACCCTTAACAGGCCAGATTTTCATTATATCTTAACTAGAGCACAGGTGAAATAATCATCTAAAGTGTGAGAGCAGGTTAGTAACCATGGTTACTGATCAGATAATTATTTCACCATTGGTCTAGTTAAGATATAATGAATATCTGGCCTGTTAAGGGTCCTGAGGACTGGAGTTGAGAAACACTGCTTTAGATCATCAGGCATAGAGAGAGAGAGAGAGAGAGAGAGAGCGAGCAAGACTGCCTTACCAATAAGTATTAAAAAAATGTGGTTTTAAAGATTTGTATGAAATTTTGGACATATAATTATGAGAGTATTCTATTATCTTTGTTTTTATGATACATAATTATCGCTTTATGTCAAGAAGAAAAATATCATTAAAAACTATAACCTTGTTTATCTTTCCTACACAAAATAATGGTCACTTAAAATGCAAATCAAGTTCAAAGTCTCCGCTCTTTTAAATCTCGGAATTTACAGTTTCAAAAGTTCTATCCAGCAGAGCAGACTCTCAATTAAGCACTTTTAAGTAGGTGCTGCATTTTTGCAAGGAAGCAGAACACTAACGTTGATTTAATAAAGAGTAATTGTTAATTGCAAAGTGCTTTTATCTGGTAAAAATTTGCTAAACCCATTAGAAAGTCAATACATAAACTCATGATTTATTTAAAACTTTGACATTATTAGTAAGGAAATCAGAGTTACTGTTAATCTTTAAAAAAAATAAGTAAAAATAAACTAATGTAATAAAACTGCCCATGCAAAACAGCTACATTTAAAATGCACATTATCCAAAAGCAAAGTACAACTACCGTGGGTAAGTTCTTGTTAATGGGAATAACATTTCACAGCAATTGCTTGTTCTGTGGAGGAGAATACACAGTGTTAGTGTTATGTGGTAAACTATTAAACTTAAATGGATAAGATTACAAGTGGTGCAGTTACGCAAAAGAGTGTAAACTGCAACATATACTAAACATTTGAATACTACACTACTAGCAAAAGAAAAACTATGAAAACAAATAACACAATAATTCAAACTTCAAAACCAGTTGGGGTGGGCAGAGTGCTCAGGTTATTGGAAGGGTGTTCCGGCAGCTTCTTGGGATAGAACAAACTCTTGTTAATTTGGTACTTATTACTGGATTACATAATGCTTCTTGTTGCCATGTTTTTGTTATCTCCTCTGCTGAAGTCAATGAGGGACAGATATGCAGCAGGCGGCTTGTGATGTCTTCTGTGTGCGCTTCCAATTCTCATAATAGGAAAACCCACACTTTTCAGAGCTAAATGACATTGAAAGGGACAAAATAAAGAATCAAAATATATTTAATATGCATAACTAAACATTTTATATTACAATGTCAAAGTGTTTCATGCCTCTTGAATGTAGCCTAATTCTGGTTTTAAGACCATTAGAGAAGTAATCTAGAATGTCTGATTGCAACATTTTGCTATACTGTTCAGCGGGTATGGGAAGAGGAAGAGAAATGCATGATTGCTTTGAATAAATCTTTATCATTTATTGAACAAAAAAAAAAGAAAATCCTCGATCAAGCCAGATTGTTTCTATCACTCCATGATACTGTTACAAGTTTGACTTTTTTAGTCGCCAGTAAATACATTTATTTATTCTAATCAATGTAACATGTTGCATTACTTTTCTAAACTAGATGGAATACTTACAAATACTTCACAGTTCAGAGTTTTGAAAAAGGATATGTGTTCTCAGAATGTAATCTCCTTGGGAATGTAGCAGGTGCAAACATTAATGTAGATTACACTTCTTAGCTTCCGAGATAAAAAAGACATTACTATTGAAATTTTGCACCTAGCACTTCAGCTTTTTAACCTGCTTGTAAGCCAATTACTATAAACATGAATATATGAAACAGCAGTCAGGTTTCTCACAAGTCTATAAAAAAGCAACATTTCTGTCTTTATCAGTAATCTATTTTTATCTGTCTACTTCAATAGATTTCAAAGAAATCTCTTATCTAAGAGCAAAATTATAAATAAAATGCTTGCTTTGAAGTTAAAGAAATTACACTGTTCATTGCTAATATGTATGCCAGTCAGCAAGCAAAACCTTTATGTAAGATTTTTATATAGCAATGGTTTAAAAATGACATAACGGTGTTACTGCACTTTTATCTGCAATTGTTAACTCAGTAATTACCTATATATATAATGGATTGGAGTAGAAAAGTTATTTAGTAGGTTGTGCAATTTATTACCTTATATACTGAGGTTGTTGGGACTGAGGTTGTTGGGGGACTTGTAGGTGGAACCCATGGATGTTTTTTTTTGGGGGGGGCATGATTATAGGGGATATGTTGTAGGTAATAATACATAATAATATAATGGGATTCAGTGTGCTGAGAGTGGCATAAAAACACATCTTATTGGCACTAGGATTTAGTTGTAAATTGTAGCAGAAATGGGAATGTTATAAGTTATACTCTTTGCATTAGAATTTTAAGGAACACGATTCCCATTAAGTTCCTTAAATACTTGTGATCCATAGAAGCTTTGGTTTAGTAAGACACTAGAACACTGGTTTTCAAACCTGTCTTCAGCCCTCACTAACAGGCCGCATTTTGTGGATATCTATCTGAACTGGAGCACAGGTGAAACAATCAGCTGATTAGTAAATATAGTTATTTTACCTGTTCTCATCCAAAGTAATCCTGAAAACCTGGCCTGTTGGGGAGGCCTGAGGATAGGTTTGAAAACCAGTGCACTAATAATGAAAAAAAAATCCTCTTAGAAGTGGTCATACATTAGATATCTACACTAACACTCACATTTTAAATGTGACATCTAACAATGAGTGTATTTATCTCACATTAGTGAGAGTGTCGGACCTACTCATAGTCTTCCTGTATAGCGATTCAGCTCCACTTTAAAGAATTGGGCTGCAAAGAGGTTGGCCTGTCCATCACTCCATTGGAAGCCTTACTGGGACAGAATAATGAGCTAAGCAATTAGGATCGTTTCCTTTATCAAGCTCATGAGGGTGGTATTGGGCAGGCCAGGGAGGAATATAGTTGGAGTTGGGGAAGTCTCTGGTTTTGCAGATATTTCAGTGATACAAAATATACTCAGTCAAGGGGTTTTATCCAGACCTCATGCTAATAATTAAGAATTCATATTGAGTTTTCACATTTAAATGTATTCTAATCAATATGAAAATGCCATCATAACTTGCTTAAAAGGTTTTCAAATGTTTTTGTGGCATTCTAACACCCTCCTTTACCCAGCACGGGACAATTTGATATCAGTATATCACTTTTTTAGATTTTTGAATTTTCAAATGGCTCACCTTTAACCTTTTGAGAGGCATTTTTTGTCTGTTCACACAGTATTTTTTCATTTTAAAGTTCTTTTGCATGTGCGCATATATTATTGTTTATATTAAAAGAACAACTGTATTCAGACATATAGTATGGCAATATTGAATTAATGAGTTAGTGTTAGATTACAAGTGGAGTGCTAATTTATCTCGTGTCTGTAAATGGGCAAATTCATCAGTTTACGAGCGCACGATAAAAAAACAACCATTACAAGTGGCTGGTAAAATGCTACCGCAAGCTTGCGGTATAAATTAGTGCTCCGAAAATTAACCTGGGATCAGATCTCTGGTGTCATCTGTCTATATTGTGCTTTTTGCATTTGTGGTCTGCCTGCCAGCTTTGAGACTGTCTGAACTATGTTACCTGTCTTGTATACTTGTCTGCACAGAGACTCTTGCCTTACCTCTGGTCTGCATTCATCTGCATTGCTAATAATTCTGTTTAATAAACCCTGTACCTTTAATCTCAGTACTAGTTTCATTATGCCTAGACGTAGAGACTCACGTAGACACCACACATCTATAGCTCCAGAACCTCATACCTACGCACAACAGCTCTCAACACCTGAACCCGCTCTCACGAGGAGCATGACACTTGCACAAAGGGGCACTTGCATGTTCAGGATTTCTTTTTCAACATGGCCAATTCTTTATAAGATCAATGCAAGAATCTACTAAGGGGTCGATTTTTCAAAAGCTTTGCCAGCCTTCGCCCCTCTACGAACCTGCAGTCTGTATTTATGAAGTAGTGGTCATCAGACCGCTGCTTCCCTAACCTCTTCTCCACCACTTAGGTGGAGAATTTCAATCTCCCCGGTCTCCTGCACGTGATTGGCTGTGCGCGGGCAGAAGACAGCGTTGCACAAGCGCAAAATAGCGTTCTTGTGCAATGCAGAATTCTTGCAGCAGAATTCAGCCCGCCAGTGGTGAGCTGCGACGGACAGGAGCGCATATGTACGCCCCTGTCCACTGTAGCTTGATAAATCGACCCCTAAATTCTTAGTTGTTCTCTTAGCTACTTGTGTAGTAGCCTTTGTTCCTGTCCTGTTCTAGCTTTTGCGTTCTGCTGTTTTACACTCACTCTATACTTACTATTATTATACTGCTAGCATAGTTATACACTGCAGCCTTTCAGCAAGCTGGAAACGGTATAAATTAAAGAGGTAAATAAAAGCAGACAGACATTAATACATCGAGAAATGAAAGGCAAATAGGCTGCCACATATAGATCTGTGATTATAGGAAATATTTATAATACATCAAAATGCTCGTCAGCAGGGAACGTATTAAGGGCCTTACCCCCTGCCTGACATGGGATCTAGCAGTATGAGTGTTACCTTGCAACATTATTGCAAGGTAAGGGGTGGATCTTTGTACTCACTATTCAAGCAAATGCAAGCCTGTATTCATCCTCTATAAAAGACAAAACAAAGGGGCGCCTCATGTGTAGTATCATCAAATAAACACAAAGCCACAGAAAAAAGCCAAATGGGTACTCACAAGGCTCTGGAGCACACCTATGTGCTTGGCGGGACAGGCTGCAGATTTTATCCACAGAGGATATCAGGATATCCACAGAGGATATCAGTCATTAAATGTTAGATGAGCACACTTATGTGCTAGTAGGAGCAAGCTGGCATAGTATGGTAAGAGTATCACTCACAAATACTCTTGTGAGTGATTTTACCTGCCTGCACCTGCTTGGTGTGGAACCTAACACACAGAAGTCTGCCACTTTTGGATATTGCATCCTAAGGAAAAGTCCCTTGGTGGTGAGCTGACACACCTTACCATAATATGCCAGCTTGCTCCTACTAGCACATAAGTGTGCTCATCTAACATTTAATGACTGATAACCTCTGTGGGTGAGCTGTCACACCTGATAAAATCTTCAGCCTGTCCCTACAAGCACATAGGTGTGCTCCAGAGCCTTGTGAGTACCCATTTGGCTTTTTTTCTGTGGCTTTGTGCTTATTTGATGATACTACACATGAGGCGCCCCTTTGTTTTGTCTTTTATATAGTATCTCAGGACCATTGTTGGTGAGGAGGAGGCTGCCATCGTTGGGAAGAAAGATGCACTTCTTAATCTGAAATTGAACTTTCCTTTAATATGACAAATTGCTGGCAATTCTAATTGTATTTATATGCTCATATATCATTGAGGTTATTACTAACTATTTAATGGCGCTCACCCTTTTGTTGTGTAGACTGTATTCATCCTCCTTGTTCCAGTTTGTTCAAGTGTTTTTTTCTGCAGCTATATACAGAATGGAGGGTTCCAAGAGATCCACAACAGTGCCCAGTCGATTCAGGGAGTCTTCAGGATCTCCTGCACGTCAAGTGTCATCTGCAGAAAAACAGAGTATTCAGGATGGGTCTGAATCAAAAAGAAAAGGGGTGCCTCATAGTGAAATCTATAAATGATATGGTCAAAAAGGAAATAGAATAAAACTCACAATTTGTGATGGCACTTGTAAGAACAAGTGCAAATGAGCAGGCTAACGCTTGCCGTAGTCAGCTTACTCGATACTTCCCAGTATCAAAGCAGAACTTGTATCCAATCTGTGGTGACCAAACAGCAGGCAGTGATCCATGGAGAACTGGGAACAAACACTTTCAGCATAATGGAATATAATTCCTTCCGTGGAAGTAAGTTAAAAAGGCAGACACCTCTGTAGAGATAATAAAAACAGGTTTTTAATATTTACAACGCGTTTCTCGACCTAGTACAATGGTCATTTCACCAGGCAAAAAGAAGTAATGATATATATATATATATATATATATAAGCTTCATATTGATTTCAAATGTCAACGTTTCGACCCATATGTGGGCCTTCTTCAAGACAATTTATGATCTAAAAAATACAAAATATACTTTTTTGGAATCTAAGTGAACAATAAAACATACAAAACACATATTAAAAGGTAAATACAACAGTGACAGCCCTCCACCATAGAAAAAAATTATATACACAACTATACCATCAATCAGCAACTACCCGTACAGCCCCTCATATACGAGGAACAACTCTCACTGTGCTGGATGTATTAAGTGTTAAACACCTACTTACGTTAAATCAGTACCTTTCCAACAGTTAAGGGCAACTTAATCGGTCATAGAAATTACAACAACACACATAAGTGCATGCTCACACACCTGTGCAAAATAAACAGTTTGCAGCAATATCTAACGTTTCAAACCCTGAAAGCATGGGGGATTAACCCATATCAGTGCTATGGACCAGAATAACACTATGTAAATTCTATTTAAGGAACTCCATAAGCACAAAAGGGTAATAAAGTATAACTATCTGTTTTCACACCGCATGTGGCAGGAGCCGCATATGTTAGGTCACATACATATTGCCCCATACACCATCCATGTATGAGCAGCCCCTTAATCAGTTAGGATTCCTCCATCAGAGGGCTAGCCATCTCATAAGGCCTCACATATAAGTGAAAAAATGAATGTAATCACAAGTATATTGATGACCAGCAGGTCCCTGGACTACTATTCAAAACAAACAGATTAAACAAATCAAATCACACATTAATCCCCCATGCTTTCAGGGTTTGAAACGTTAGATATTGCTGCAAACTGTTTATTTTGCACAGGTCTGTGAGCATGCACTCATGTGTGTTGTTGTAATTTCTATGACCGATTAAGTTGCCCTTAACTGTTGGAAAGGTACTGATTTAACGTGAGTAGGTGTTTAACACTTAATACATCCAGCACAGTGAGGGTTGTGCCTCGTATATGAGGGGCTATATGGGTAGTTGCTGATTGATGGTATAGTTCATGTTTTTTTCCTTGGTTTTTAATAAATTAAGCTCAAATATGAGCTGTGTATATAATTTTTTTCTATGGTGGAGGGCTGTCACTGTTGTATTTACCTTTTAATATGTGTTTTGTATGTTTTATTGTTCACTTAGATTCCAAAAAGTATATTTTGTATTTTTTTAGATCATAAATTGTCTTGAAGAAGACCCACATATGGGTCGAAACATCGACATTTGAAATCAATATGAAGCTTAATTGGAAATAAAATTGCACTTTGTTGTAGTTCAATACAAGTCCACATTTAGAAATGTCTACATACTTATATAAGGATAGCACCCGGGCTGTGATTACACCTCTGTGGAAGTAGTGCTGGGCTACCGGCTATGTGTTATATATATATATATTTATATATAACCCGTTTCTAACCCTCCTCCCCCTCCTCCCCTCTCTCCCCTGGTGGTAGTCTCCTCTCCTCCTGCATCCACCTCCAGCCCCCCTGGGGTTGCCAATCCAGTCTCTGCCTCCTATGGGCTAGGCCCGGAGCACTCTCCCCCGCTATCCAGTACCCCCTCCTTGTTTTCTTAGCCTCCCTCTGGGGCTAGCTCGGCACCTGTCCCCCCCCTTACCGTTACCCGGTCAGGGCCTGGGGTGTCCGGCAGTGGAGGCCGCAATACATGCTTCTTTAGTGCCAACAGGCCTGTTGGCTGAGGCCTTGTCAGTGGTAGTGTCCCTGGTGAGAGTCATCGCGGCTGCAGTGGTTCCCGGGGGAGCAACTGGGGCTATGGCCCCCTCCACAGGATCCATACCATCCTTTCAGGCCCCTGCAGCATTACTAGGCCCAACCAGAAGCGTGGGCCTCAGCAGCATGGCGGCTGGGCCCTTTACTTCCGGTTCGGCGGTCCTCCAGACGAGCTGCGATTACTTCACTTCCGGCGTCATCGCTAAGAGCCCAGCATTGCAGTACACGAAGAGAAGGGCCTCTCCTATGCCCACCGGTAAGATGGGAGCACCCAGAGCTGCCGGTGGGAGCAAGGGGGCCTAGGGGTCCTGTCCAGCGGTCAGCCCGGGCAGTTAAAGGGGCAACAGCAATCTTGAGGGGCAGAGCTAGAAAGCAAGCGCAGGCTTTCAGACCACAGCAGTTAGGTTTGACAGATGCAAGTCTGGGTGTGCAGCGCAATGCGAATCAGGTGACACAGCTGTTGACAGTACATCAGGTAGGGCCTGTGAGCATGAGTGAGAGCATACAGGGTGCGGATGCTATGGCAGCTGGGGGAGACACAGGTAGTATAGGCCCACTCACTGCAAGCCTGGGTACTCTCATCTCCTTTTTCTCTCTAAGGTGCGGGCAGCTGGTTCCGGAGTCATGGCATCTTCTGCAGGACCCTCTACATTGAGAGCTAAATCCGTGGTTTCTTCTCAGGGTGGCAGCTTCCTTGATCCCACATCATTGGCCAGCAGGGCCAGCTCTGTGATGCCTGATGAGATGGTACCTTTTGGACAGTGGGGAGAGACAGGTTTTAGCAGCGACTCTGATTCTGACGGAGGGCGTTCGCTAGGGTTAAATTCCAGGGGACAGAAGAGAATGTACCAGATGCTTAAGGCAAGAAACAGGGACCCCTAGCAGGGGTGGTGGCACTAGAGGCCACCCCTCCAGGGGTTTTAACCCAGAGTGCAGCGTTGCCTGGCTCACAGGAGATCGGGCAGCCTGCGATGGGGTACAATAGGGGAAGTAGTGTTGGTAGCACGGCAGGGCCTCTAGTGCCTTATGGAGCAGTCCAAGGAGGGAGTACTGTCATCCCTCCTAGAAGAGTTGCCATGGGAGGGGATTCCTACCCTTGTTTTGTGCCTTCGCTCCATACCTATTTAAAACCCAAAGTGGTAGCTAAGATAAGGGACACCAAATATGTTAATATATTTGAACTCTCAATAGAGGCTCACAGAGATAAGGAGCACAGCAAGCATGGGAAGGGGCCCAAGAATGTTAAGTGCCCAGACAACTACCTTGAATGCCTGCTCTGCTTTCAGGTCCTGGCGTCTTGCTACATAGAACATCCCCCAGATAGAGCCATAGATATTATCAAGTACATGGACACGATAGATTATGTCTATACTAGATACGGGGAAGAATTGTGGCATAGCTATGACATGGAGTCCTGTCGCAAGCTGTCTGGTAACCCCGTGCTAACGTACGGTGCTATGGACATGCATCTCTGGGCAAGGTTGGGTCCAGCTCAACCAATGAGTCAGCCCAACGCCCAGCGCCTTGCAGCAGGTCGGAGCCCACAGGGTGTTCGGTGTAAAGGGAGGGAATGTTGGAAGTTCAATGACAAACAGTGCGATAAAGGGAGCAGCTGTTCCTTTTGCCACATCTGTATTGCAGCGGACCCCACACAGGGGCAGACTGTAACCAGAAAAAGGACTATGCAGGACCCAGAGGATCCGGCAGAGGTTTTGTTGCAAACAAAGGGCCCCACACCCCTGAACCTGTCCTCAATTATACTGTGGCTAGATGCCTACCCAGACAGGGTGGCAGCCTCAATGCTATTTTGGGGGATTAGGCACAGATTCATGATACCAGTGTCATCTCTGGTTCAGGGGGCATCTCAGCACCGAATTTGTGGTCTGCTAGTGAGCATCCCGCGGTAGTCAGGGACAAATTGGGAAAAGAGTTGGCATTGCAGCGCATAGCGGGTCCATACTCCAGGTTGCCTCTTTCCTATTTGGTGGTCTCCCCTTTGGGGGTGGTACCAAAGAAGGAACCAGGTAAATTTCAGCTCATCCAACACCTGTCATATACTAAAGGTCAGTCAGTGAATGATGCCATTGATCCGGTGATTAGTTCAGTTCATTACCAGTCATTCGATCAGGTGCTTATCTTGGTGAGGCAGGAAGGGTACGGGTGTTTGATGGCGAAGCTGGATATCAAATCCACTTTTTGATTACTTACCATTCACCCATCTTCCTTTACATTGATGGGCATCAAATTTTTAGGGTTCTTACTATGTGTACAGGTGTTTGCCGATGGGCTGCTCAGTCTCTTGTGTGGTGGAGGTGGCAAAAGGGGGTGGCATCATAGCACACTACCTCGATGAATTTCTGCTAGTAGGGGCTCCTAGGTCAGGTGAATGCAACCGGTTGATGGGAATAATGAGGGAACTGATGCAAAAAATTGTGTTTCCCCTTGCCGAAGACAAAACCAAGGGCCCGTGTACAAAACTCACCTTTTTAGGCATTGAGATAGACTCCAGAGCCATGCTCTGCCTCCTGCCAAAGGAAAAAGTGCAGCACATGCTGGAAGCGGTTTCTATGACTGCTGCAGCTCGCTCGGTACCTCTGCGGGATTTGCAATTGCTGTTGGGGCTTCTGAACTTTGCGGGCAGAGTAATCCCCATGGGTCGTGTTTTTTTTTTTTCCCAATATTTTTTTTTATTGAGGTTATGCGACAATACAAAAAAAAAAGACACCATGCATTGATATGCTTGCAACAGAAAGTCCGCTTCAGTCAGTTATGAATAAACATTTTCGATCATAAAAAGACAATAGAAATCAGAAATAACAAAAATTGCAACAGTGTCTGACATCAAATAAGTTTCTTAAACCTCTAAATTTTTATATAGATTCGCAAAACTGGCTGACTAGTGAGAAGGTCTCTCATGGACCCATTGGCTGCGTTGAAATTAAATAATATATAAAATAGTCAGATCTGCGGCCACTTTTGGGCCTAAGGATAGCTCAAAGTAAAAATATTATGGGTGGGGGAGAAGTTTCAGCGGATAAGCACCGCTTGCCGAATAGGGGGGAATGGGGGGGCAGAGCCATATATGATAGTTTCTTGAGTATCTAAGGGACAGGGATGGGGCAGAATAACAGTGAGAATTCTATGGGATTGAAAGGCTTAATGTTTACTGGGGCTTAATTGACAGTAGTCTGCATAGAGACCTAGGGCAGTCATGTAAGTTTAAATAGGGCTAGAGGCATATTCTGGATTGAACTATCAGTGCAAGAGAGGAGTTAATAGGGGCATATGTTCAGACATAGTTGAAGCTATAGCCTCTAAAAAAAAAAAAAAAAAAAAGATATGATAGAGCCAGTATGAACCATCTAAACTATAAACTAGCGAAACTGTATAAACATAGGCCTCAAAACAATAGCAAGTTATGCAAGAAACATCATTAATACAATACAATACAATAGCTCCCTGTTTTAGCTGGCCTACATGACTGAAATAAATAAATCTCACATAAAGACCGCTACCATAAAACCAGAACTATGTTTTGTGCAGTAGTATACTAGCCAATAAAATATAAATAGAAACAATATAATAAGTATTTTGACCTATACAAGTATAATATGGTGAAATAAGTAGGATATAGAACCATAATGAGAGTAGATGGCAAGATGTCGTGGTATCTCTATGTTTCCATGAGATCCCTTTATATAGAGTAAACCTAATTTGCAAAACATATATCATGACAGCAGATAGTCTTGTATGTAATATACCATAAAATGGAGCAATTTTCAATATCTATATTGACAACACAAGCATATAATAGTGCAGTTATGCATAAGATAGAAGTATATGAGCAACACAAAGCAACATTAAGAGATTAAAAATATGAACATCTTGTAGGTTACACTTAGCATTCTAATTACAGTGATCAGGAAATAATGATTACAGATTTCACCAGGTTTGCCCTGTAAAAGAGTAATAAGGACCCAGAAACAGGGAGCAGCTAGGGGATATCACACTCTGTTGTTTATAGATCTTAAACTTGTAAGGTAAAATAAAAAATAAAAAAAAAGAACACCTGAATGCTACCTATATGTAAAAGCTATCAAAGTTTTAAGTTAAATTAAGTGCACCATGAGGGAACTTGGACAATATATATTCTACCATTAGGATTATCTGCGGCTATCTTGGAAGGTCTAGGATAACTTCCTTTAAAAGTGAAAAGAGTGAAAGGTTAATAATGGGTCTACTACGTATAAATATAGAAAAGGTTCCATGCTAGGATTCCACTACATTAAGGCCACTTGGGAGAGATATGCAGCAAAACTAGATTTAGCCTTCCTTTAGGATGAGCTCTCATAGGACAATTTAAGCTATAATAAAACCCTCATGCATATAAGTTAGGTAGTAGCCTATCACTCCTCGGGTTAAGTAGATGTATATATAAAAAAGAAGAAAAAAAAAAGGTATATATGATTAAGGACTGTTATACATTTCTACAGGGAGAATAAGAGGCTGTATGGTGGTACTGTGCATATAAGCACATAAGGTGGGAATAATTTTGCATCCTTAGCATCTGGTAGGGTATCCACTTGTCTCCTTGACAGGAGAAGTGAAAGTTGATGTGTGAATAAAACTACTTATGCAAACTAGCAGAGAAAGCTAAATATATATATATATATAGTATTATCATATAAAGAAGCCTGTTATATTTGCTTCAATACAAAACAATTATGAAGCTATATTGTGTAGTATATTGCGTAGTATATTGTGTAGTATGATTTAACCGATTCCCAATCTTGTGTTAGATAGATGATCAATCCGTTGCACAACTCTAGAGACATATAACATAAGCAAAGGTGTCAGTACAAGATCGTCATATTGGAAAAAGGGCCTAAAAGCTGTTATTGTTCAGCTTACATGTATTAACATGAAAAACAAAATGGAAATGTTGATGAGATATACAAGTTTCCAGCTTGATATAAGGATCAGGGAATAAAATGGAGATGTAGAGAGGCCGGTGAGCCTGAGATCCATTTAGTGCATATATAAACTGAGCTAGCTGTACTAATATGAGCGCTATATGTTGACATGTAATATTTAGTGAGGGAAGTGTCACTAGGAGTAGGTTTAGTTAGGACAAAATAAATATTACTTAATATGAACATAACCACACTCATCAGAAGGACATAGTGCAGTTTACCACAAGATCCAGACTATACATCCCTAATAGATTGGAAACTAAGTGTTCCCTCATTATACACAAACATCGTCAGTGAATTTGCATACATACGAAATAACATAATAGGTAGATTTCCCTGGGTATAGTAGGAACATTGCTCCAAGGACCTGTAGTCAAACTACCACAGGCAGCCCTTGTTAAAATTTAGAAATTGTAGAGAACTCCCTCAACCAAAGGGGATGGGCATTATAAAAGGGACTGGTGACCATTAGTGGGCTAATGACCTGTGAAATAAACCTTAAACACTGTACTTAACGTGTCCTCAAAAGTCATTGTCCTGAATCAAATATGTTTCTTGTAGCGAGTAGTTCTCTTGCTGCCGAGTTTATCCGGCCAATGGATCTGGCACAACTATGTACTGTATTACATTTGACTTGCCAGACAGTGCAGCCCGCAATTAGCCGACTCCAGCTCTATCGGCCCATCTGTAGGGGTGTCTCAGGAATGAGAGCCTCCAGCATCGCAGGTGAGGGGAATAGAGCCGCCTGTAAAAAGATATTGTATGCGGTAGGTCTGGGCTCCCCATCACGGCTACTAATGCGCAGGAAAGGAGCTGGTAAGGTATACCGCCAAAAATCAGACGGTGTGTCTCCACTATTATGAAGGAAGGCTTGAGCTTATTCGGCTGATGTATCTCTGTGTTCTGCCGGGTCTGTTCCGGTGAGGTTGTGATGTTCCCTGTAGATGCCGCCTGCAAATGGTTCACACTTTTTACCCCATAGGATAGAGCGCGCCTCCCGGCGATCTTATCTGCTACGTCTCCTAAAAAAGTATGGCGGGATTCAGACATCTCTCCGCGCTCAGTCACTCTTTGCCATTCTCTGTCATCTGCATTAGGTAGTGGCTGTTGAGCATATAGAGCTCTGGGAGGCGAACCTTGCTCACAGACTTTTGTCACTTCAGCGTGTGTATCTCTCTCACGCTGTATCCCATGAGACTTGGTTTTAGCAGTCTCGAGGAGAACTTCTTGCGTAGTCTAGGCCCGTAGCAAAGCATCCTCTCTTTTCGCCATCTTGCCTGCTTCTTCCTTTATCTGAGCACATGTCACTCTAACTGTGAGTATAAGGTCAGCGTACTGAGTCTGCATCTGCCCTGCAAATTCCGAGAGCAGAGCCCGTATTTCATCCATAGTTAGAGAGTATTTAGCTTAAGTTACAGTTGAAGTGAGAACAGGTCAGCTTCAATGTAAACCGGGTCGTGTGAGTAGTCTTCAAAAGCGTAAAGTCTTTTTTAATTTAACTTTAGAGTGCTCTTTAGTTGCGGGATAATCCTTGGCGTTCTGCATCCCAAGATAGCATTTTCTTTGATCATAAATATGTATTTAAATTGGCCAAGAGTCGGGAGCTCAAGAGAAACACGTCTGGCTCCCTCGGCTGTTGGCTCCGCCCCCCATGGGTCGTGTTTTTAATCGGCACCTGGAGGAGTCGCTGAAAGGTGGAAGTAGGAAGGGTAGACAGATCAGGATTACCCCTGACATGAGGGAGGATTTAGGTATTTGGCAATGCTTCTTGAGGGAATTTAACAGGGTTTTGTTATGGAGAGAAGACCCGGTTTCCAGTTGGGCACTTCACCTATACACTGATGCTGCAGATGCTTTCGGGTATGGGGCTTATTTGGATGGTGAGTGGAGTGCAGAGCCATGGCTGTTAGCTGGTCAGTACTAGGGCTATTAAAAACTTGACCCTGTTGGAGTTATTTCCAATGGTGGTGGCAGTGGAATTATGGGGCGAGAGACTGAAGGATCGCTCCATAATTTTCTGGTCCGACAATATGAGCGTTGTCTTTGCTATTAATAAATGATCTGCCTCATCTCGGTTGGTAGTGAAGTACCTGCGCTACTTAGTACTCAAATGCTTGCTGCTAAATATAAACTTTGAGGCGCATCATGTGCCTGGAGTTAAGAATGTGGTACAGATGCATTATTTAGGTTTCAGTGGGCGCAGTTTAGGAGATTGGTACCGATGACAGCAAATAAGGGTCTCCCATGTCCTCCTCTTATCTGGCAGATTGCAGAAGATGGGATTCAGTCTTGCCTCTAGTACGGGCAACTTGGAAGACTTAAACACATCATTGGGAAGAGTGGTTTGTTTTCTGCCGTGAAAGGTCAGTTTCACTAATTGTTAGTTCACAAGGACTGTTGTTAGACTGGTTGCTGCGTTTGAGGAATGAAGGAGTTAAAAAAGGTGGAGTGCATGGGAGGTTGTCAGCATTGGCATTCTTTAATAAGATACATTGTCTGCCTAATTTCTCAGGGATATTTTTAGTGCACCAGGTGCTGAAAGTTTTGGGTAGGCTAGAACCATGTCAACGTAAGGGAACCTATTACGGCCCAGCACCTTCAGGAGCTTATTGTGTGCCTGATGCAGGTATGTCCAGGGGATTTCGAGATTCACCTTTTTAGTCTAGCATTTGCTTTAGCCTTTTTTGGCACGTTGTGGGTCAGTGAGCTTGTATCCCCATCCAAGCAGGCTTGTGGAAAAGTGATCCAAGTGACCCATGTAAGAGTCTCGGAGGAGTCTCTGCTGATTTTCGTGCCTCGATCAAAGACAGATCAGGAGGCTCGTGGGACATGGCTATCCCTCCCTGTGCAAGCGGAGAGGGGGGTTTGCCCAGTGGCACTGGCTAAATCCTACATGGAAGTCAGACCAGTAGGTTGTGAGCAATTTCTAGTTCATGAGGATGGGTTCAACCTGTCAAAATACCAATTCCAGTGGCTATTGTCCAAAGTAGCAGCTTTGGTGGGTCTTGATGCAAAAAAGATCGCTCCACATTCGTTTCGTATTGCAGTGGCTACTAGTGCCGCAGCCCTAGGCTGCCCCGTGGAGGCAATAAAGAAGTTGGGGCGCTGGAAGTCCCAGCGTTATAAGGTGTATATTCGCCCATCCGTGGGTAGTTGTTTGGTTTGAATGCCTTTCTTCTCTTCATGTCAGGTTTTCCTTCCCGTTCCCCCTTCTTTTATTTCATGGTGTGTTTCGAGTTCATGGAACAATGTTATAATTATTTTCATTTATCCTAGGTGTCTCCAAATGGCCCTCTAGAGTATGGATAGTGGGGCACTCCTATATTCAGGGGGCCTCCATCAAAGCCCTATCTCTTCCAGATGGACAGCAATTAGGATTTCCCCCTTCGTCCTTGCAATGGCTGGGTCACAGGGGGCTGCGTTGGACGGAATTGCCCCAGTTACTTCAAGAGGCCCTGCATAGATGGGAAGATCCCATATAATTATACTGCACCTAGGGGGTAACTATTTAGGGTCTGCCCCAGCATTGGACCTTATCACAGCCATGAAGTCTGATATTCGTTGGTTAGCAAAGATTTTTCAGGGAGTTAAAATTGGTTGGTCAAACATTGTAGCTAGGCTGCAGTGGCACAATTTTTCCCCCAGGGCGGTGTATAGGGTTCGTAAGAAGAAGGTCAATAGGGAGCTGGGTAGAGCAGTCATGGCCCCTGGGGGGTTTGTAGTCAGACACGAGGCATTTGTACAGGCTTGACGGCGTTCACTTGTCTGATGAGGGCTTGGTGATTTTCCTGGGTAACCTAAGGAGGTCCTTGCTTACTCAAATTTAAGGGTTGTGGCAGCAAGATCTGGCCTTAATTTGATAAGGTAGACTCTTGTGGCGGGAGGTCAAGACTTCATCTAAGGGCGTAAGCCCGAAAGGGGGTACTGTCGAGCTAATGGGTGGAGCGTATGTCCCTAGGTGCCGATCATGGGGTGCTCCACCCCGTGGGCCTGCTGACCATCCTCCTCTAGGGCGTTTTGCTGCTCCGCATGGACGTGGCCTAGCAGTGCATGCATAACCAAGATTCCTTTCAGCCTTGTCCTCTTGGTGTTTGGGGTTTTAGTTAGTTTGCTTGTTATGCCGCCACTTGTGATGTTGGCCTTTCTGGAAGTCTATGGTTAATAAAGTTAATTTTATTGAATAAAAGTTACCATGACCAGTCTTAACCCAACTTTGGAGTCTGAGTCTTTTTGTTCAGGTTAGTTAAAAAGGAGGTGTTTATTAGATAGCGATGTCCAATGGGGGTTTAGATTCAAATCAAAATTAAAAATGAATTCATGAGTCAGATAGCGCATGACATTTTTTAAAAAGAGTTGCATTTTCCTTCTGTTATCAAATTGTACACAGTCTATTCATAAGTCTGTGATTTGCTGATGGGTATCACATGATACAGGTAAATTAAAGGAAACTTTTCAGAAAACAAATACTGCTCATTAAAAATACAAAGTACATGTTATACATAGGATTTTGTATTAGGCTATTATTATTATCATTTATTTGTAAGATCTTCTTGTTTGTGATTTATTTGTAGAGTGCCAACAGATTACACAGAGCTATAACATAGGTGCAATAAAAAAGGTAAAACTTATGCAATCTACAGTATGTAATGGTCAACTAAGTGAATCAAAAATAAATCTGTACAATAAAAAACAAACAAACAAACAAAAAACAAGCTTTAAATCCATAAATTAAAAAAAATATACAAACGGTTACAATATTTATAATAAAAAAATTATATTTCTGAAACTGGTTAAAAAAAAACTGTTTAAACAAGGATTTCCACAAACATTTACAGTGTAATAAATAAGAGAAAGTGATCAGCATTTTCTTCTTAGGGATTGTTGTTTATTTTTTTCATCAATACATTTGTAAGTTGGAGAGGATGTTTGTTCAATTGTGCGTTTACCATAAACTGCCTTTTTATAGCACTACAGGTTCTGTCACTTCTGGATTTTATTTTTAGAGTGAAAAGAGGGAAATAGACAGACAGAGACAGACAAACAGACAGACAGACAGATAGCTAGACAGACAGGCATATGATAGATAGATGATAGATAGATAGATAGATAGATAGATAGATAGATAGATGATAGATAGATAGATAGATAGATAGATAGATAGATAGATAGATAGATAGATAGATAGATAAATGATAGATAGATAGATAGATAGATAGATAGATAGATATTAAAGAAAAGTCAATGGATAAACATTTCTACTCTAATGCAATAATACATGCATGAGATATTTTTTTATATTTGAAGAGTTAATATTACATTTATTTTCTGTAACATTTAGATTTATTCATATCACATAAAACCAATGTTTTATTTAAAAAAATATATTATCTGGTAATGCCTAGCATGCCTCTACCTTTGTGTAATATTTATCAAAATATTCTCTCTGGAATTACTGTTTGTACAAAGTACATTAAATCATCTTTTTTCATATATTTTTCTCTTTTAAAAGCAAGAATTTATAGTGAGCTGTCAAGGTTCAGGGAGGTTTTGATCTGAACAAATACCTTTAAACAGCTTAAATTCAGACATTACAATTAGATTGCAACCTGTTCCAGACAGGAATCCATACTTGCAGCCTTTGTATATAAAAATAACCTGTCAATCTCATTTTGCCTTTGTGTTGCAGATATTGCTTTGTGACTCATTCAGCTGAATGAGAACATAAGGCAAACGATTACATGTTTGTTATCCTAAACATCTCTCTAAAAACAATTTGGTACACAGCTAAATAATGATAAAATCATAAAGACATAATATAGCCATGAATAAATACACTTTACATTAAAGAACCACTAAACACTGACACGTACACAATGAAAATACAATGCAATAGCACATACTTTGAATTTGAAATAAACATTAGAATATTTTCTCGAATTTCTTGGTGCAGGGTAACTGAGGCACCGGAACACTGCCGAAGGGAGAAGGAGAGTAGTCGGCAGTTGAGACCGGATACCCCACACACAAGCGATTTAGGCTCAGTCTCTGGAGCCACAGCCAGTACTGCTGGAAAAAGTTGTGGGGACTTGATGAGTACAACCTGTAACGGTTAATCCTACACCGGTTAAACACTGGTCTGTATCCAGTCTGCATCAGGATCCCGGTCAACAGCTGAGGGAGCAGAATAAAAATTTGTTTTTGTCACAGGAAAGACTCCCAGGACCCCGGATGGTGGATATTGGTGAGGAGGGGGTAATACCGTTCTTCCCTATATCAGACCATCTGGGATAGGAGTATCTACTATCAACTACACTCAGTTCTGGGCAACTACGAGTGGGAGCTGTAGATTCAGCAGGCTCCAAAGAAATTTCTGTGTCAACTATTTGTTACCTGCAGAGGGGCTAAAAGATCAAGCAAATCTACTGCAGTGCAAGAAGTTCCTGATACACGCAGAGTCAAGAAACCACAGATAAGTAACATACAGAGTATTCCAGGCCTTATTTTAAAGCATCAGTACCTGCTTATTTAGAAATGTAATCGTTGCATGTGGTACAATTGTGCAGTCAAGGTGTTCTCTGGTTAAAAAGTGCTATGCTGCCCTAGAAGGGTTAACTATGCAAGAAAATTATTAGCAAAGACGCTGTTATATGCTGAAAAAATACAGGAAGAAGGTTTTTGCTTCTGGACTCCCTTTATTGTACCAAGTTGTGGATTTAATTTATGGAGTATTCCAGGTCCAATGTTAAAGCATCAGTACCTGCTTATTCAGAAAATGTAATCGCTACATCTTGTACAATTGTGCAGTCAAGGTGTTCTCAAGTGCTATGCTGCCCTAGAAGGGTTAACTTTGCAAGAAAATTATTAGCAAAGACGCTACGATATGTTGAAAAGATACAGGAAGAAGGTTTTTTTGGGGTTTTTTTTTGTTCTGGACTCCCTCTATTGTATCAAGTTGTGGGTTTTAAAGCTGAATAACTGATTAAGATCTGGTGACTAGCTCATGATCTAGGATCTTTGCTTTAATCCTGTTGGGTATATTGAGGATTCTGTTAAAAGGGGGAGAGGGGAAAAAAGAGAGGAAGAAGGGAAGGGGGAAAAAAAAGGAAAAAGAGGGGAAGGGAGGAGAGAAATTGTTGTATTGCTATGTACTAGAATGGTATATGTATAGGTTATATATATGGTTATATTGATAGGTTGCTGACATAGCTAATATTTAACTGAATAAGCACTCTATAGAGTAATTGAGTGTAAGTGCAGAAGAAGTAACCTAATATTCTACCAAGTCCTTTTTTTGCCCTAATTTTGAGCTTTTTGTATTTAGTACCCAAGATCTATTAACCCCTTGAGTGCTAACGACGGCTCTGAGCCATCGCAGAGTTTCCCACTCTGGTGCTAATGGCGGCTCAGTGCCATTGCTAGCACTCTCCCACCTTGAGGGAGATCTGGGGGCTTCCACCCGCTCCTACCCCAGTGATCGGGCCTGCATAGTGACGGGCATCGCCGGTGCTTCCCGTTTTGCGTGGTGACGTCACGCGCAATAACGTGATGACGTCACCACGCAACTTTATTTATACTTAACAATGTTAAGTATAGGAGCAGGGGGCATGCTGCTTAGAAGCCTGTATCTCAGGCATCTAAGCAGCTACAGACCCCCAAGTCCCACCATTGGAAAGGTAATCGCCTAACCTTTCCAACAGTGTAAGTCTGAATTGTTTAAAAAATAAAACATTCGAGGCGGAGCTTGGCCACGCTAATAGATGGCCGCACACTGATCTGGCTCTGAAGCCTCATAGCCCTTATTAAGGTATTAAGTAACCCACAGCAAGTTAGAACTGGGTGGAACAGCTAGCCCAGCACCCATGACCATGGGGAACAGGTGAATCTGCAGTCACAAAACATCTGACGGCACCCGAGACCCACTCATTGAATTGCGCGCAGTGAGGCCTAAATCGGAATGGAACCTGTCTTGGCAGTTTGGAGACATCAGTTTCACTTGGTGACTTGTGAGCACAGCACTCGGGGCACGGAGCTCGACTATTGGCCTCATACGTAACCTGCTTAGCCCTCGCAGAGTGCCCGGTCCGAATACAGTGTGACTGTGGATCATCGATCCAGCCGGGGTTAGGTCCGTCATACACCCGGCTTCTGTTACCGGCACCAGACAGAGGCGCAAGAAGGAGCAAGTGTTCAGTAAGTACTGGAGCTTGCCTGTATAAAAGTGAGCGGGTTGCAAAGAGCCAGCTACTCTGTCCTGCTATTCTCTTAAAACGCTAAAGCAGAGCGTCTGTGACCTAGATAGTTAAATATAAATTGCTGGAAGTTTCTAGCAGGGAGGTGAGGGTAGTCCCAGGGGACTTGTTGACAGGGGGCTCAAACGGTCCTGGTCTGTTGGGATACCTTACAATCAGGGATACAATCGCTGGACCACAGGAGATCAGATATTGTCTGAGTGTGGGGGAGACCCTGTGCAAACTATTACAGGTGAAACACAGGGGAATGTGCGCTTAGGCTAGATAGCCTATTATTGATACTTAAAGGCCTGCTGTGTAGATATCTTGCTGGAAGGGCAGAGAGGCGCTTCCCCTATTACAATACAGAGCCCAGCACTTAGGAATGGCAAACAGATGCATTGCAAAGCCGGGGAAAGGTTCACAATCTTCTAACATGGAGAGCTATCTCATCACTCCTGACCCTGTACCTGGTCCACATAGAGAACAACCTGAAAACAGTAGACAAACAGCTGCTGTGCAGACATACAATATGGACCCCTTAAAATCTTGTTATGTTACTAAGGATGACATCAAGCACTTGTCATCTAAAAGTGACATTAAAGAAGCTATGTTGGACGTTAAACTTTTATTTGGGGAACTTAAAAAAGACATAGTTGCAGTAGACCACAGAGTCTCTCAAGTGGAGGAAATGCAAGAGACCATCAGATCAGACCTTCAACATCAGGCCAGCTGTATTCAATCTCAGGATGCAACAGTTCAGACTCTAACTGACAGAATTGAAGACTTGGAGAACAGGAGCAGGCGTAATAACCTGAGGCTCCGTGGTGTGCCTGAGACAGTTAATCCGCCTGAAATAGGCCAATATATACAGGACTTCTTCAAATTTCTTAAGAATGCCCCAACGCAGCTGACATACAAATTGAAAGAGCGCATCGTGCTCTTAGGCCTAGACCACCAGCCAGGGCCCCCCCTAGGGACATAATCATCAAGCTACTCTCTTATAGAGACAAAGAGGAGATCCTTCGGCTTTCTAGGAATAAACATCCCCTAGCATACGACGGTACAGATATTCAAGTCTTCACGGATCTGTGCCCTGCCACTCTCCAGAAACGACGGGATCTGCGCCACATCACCTCCAGTGTTAAAGAGCATGGAATACAATATAGGTGGGGATTCCCTACCTGCATCATAGCATCCAAAAATGGCACTACAGCAATTTACAAGTCGCCAAGTGACCTTCCCACCTTCAACCAAACATTCGGATTACAAATCAGGCCCCCTAATGCCGCTGCAGACTTGGCACAACCTGGTCCCGGAGCCGGCCGTGATGGGGTGGGCCTGGGCCCCAGTTAGATATTCAACAAAGTTGTGAACACTGAACTTTCAAGGACCATCCCATCTGGATCTATCAGCCTGACAGCAACCTGAGACTGATAAGTATATTTTATTCTCCCTACTGCTAGTGTTTATGCGCCAATTGTGGCTGTACCTTTTTACCTTCGTGTTCAAAAACTTTTTAGTGCATCATAGGCTACCGGTTTGTCCTGCTGTGGACGATGGGTGTATGGGCAGGCCTATCATGGACTAGAAGGCACTATGTTTATCCTGAGCTGTGTTGATTATGTGACCCGGACTGTGTTCATAATAATACTGTTGTTTACACTTTTTGTTTTCTTTACAGAATCACTTGTTACACAGGTTGTCATGTTCCATATTGCTCTTAATGTCTCCTCATGCATCTTCCCACACCGTTTGGGTAGTAGACTCCCTAATATAGGCCACCCTGAGCTGTACAGCAGGCAGACTCTGGGATCGTCGGGGAGGGATTTGGGATAAACATACAGGGAAGTCTGTGGTAAATGATGGAAAGCGGTGGGCAAAAGATTAGTATCATTTATATGCTGTGCTGGAGACTTACAAATGGCATAACTAACTTAATACAATAAAAAACCTTTCATAATCTTTATTTAAAAAAAAAAAAAAAAAAAACAACACACACATTTTCTACCACGGTAAGCGGGGACACATAGAGTGGGGAGTATAAAGGCTGTTTGGGGATCTTGGTTGGTCAGCTCTGGGAATTCCCAGGGCACATTATAAGCTGAATGGGTTTGGAAATATCAATCGGTTTGGGTGTTCCCCTGAGGCTTTCTTTTCTAGTTCTAACAATGTTTACTGTAATGTTTTTGGGTTACTTTACCTACAAAGTTCAAATACTTGTTTATATATCATAGATAAGAGCATTGAGGTTACTACCTCCTGTTGTTATATTTTCAGTCTCTTAGAGTATTTCTCCCCTCTCTCTTGACTCTCCCTTACTACTGAGACTTCTCTCTCTCTAATTTCGCTAACCCCTCCCCCTTCAGGTAATACTCTACTCCTGTTATTTATCTCTCTCTCTACACCTATCCTTCTTTCCTTTAACACTCCATCCTTAGCCCTTACTCTCCCATTTCCGCCCTTTTCCTACCCCTCCCCCTTTCTCCCCTCCACCCCCCTTTTTTTTTTGGTTTGGTTTGTTTTGTCCCCTAATGGCAAATATGCCTCCACCAAACAGACCTCCTAACTTTGACCTTCTCACTATAAATGTTAAGGGGCTTAATAGCCCAGAAAAACAGTCAATAGTAATTAGAGACATGCATAGGATGGGAGGCGATATCATTTTCATTCAAGAAACCCATTACTCTAAGCACAGGGAACGCAAATGGTTCAGTAGGCATTACCCAACAGCATGGTTTGCGTCAGGCCCCTCCAAAAAGGAATGGAGTAGGCATATTAATGCATCACACTGTCCCATTCCGACTTGATCAAATCGTAAAAGACCCCAATGGCAGATATATAATTGTTACAGGCATGCTATATGGAAGGCCCATGACCCTGGCCAATCTCTATTTTCCCAATAAAGCACAAGACGTGTTTTTCAAGAAGGTTGCGAACCTGATCCTTGAAATACAGAAAGGGATCCTTTACTTGGGAGGAGACTTTAATGTCTCCCTGAATCCTAGTTTAGATACATCGGACGGCCTCTCCAGCGCCCCCCACAAGGTCATCAAACACTTAATGAGATCTCTTAAGGATCTTGTCTTACATGACATTTGGCGTACATTTCATCCCTCCACTAAAAACTTTACCTTTTATTCGCACCCCCACAGGAAATACACAAGAATCGATTATGTCTTCACTGACTCCGCTGGTCTTGCTGTGACTACAGGTTGTTAATGCAATCACTTGGTCAGACCATGCTCCCATAAAATGCGAGAATATGGATGGCTCTGTTGTGTGGGAAGCCCACAAGAGTGTTATCAGAGGCTTTCTGTTTGGACATACCGCGGCATTGCGCAGATCCAGGAGGGAGGTCTACAATAAACTATTGGCGCAGGTTACACAAATAGAACTAGCGCACAAAGAACGACCCAGCAGCCAGGCACTGCAGGAGGATCTGGCTCAGGCTAGATCAGCCTTACTACGTCATTTGCTAGAAGAGCAGCAAAAAAAAGTGCTTATCTTGTGTCAAAGGTTCTTTGAACATAGTAACAAAGCGGGTAAACTACTTGCCTGAGCATTGGCACGAAAGAGACTTCGCTCATATGTTTACGGGCTAACAGACATGCAGGGGGTGACGCATAGAGATGGCCAGGCCATCGCAAACACCTTTGGCAATTTTTATAAAACTCTTTACAATTTACACCTGCGGGAGGGAGCGCACAGGGATCAGGTGAATGGTCAGGCATCCGAGCAGGAGATCTCCAACTATATTGAAGATGCAGGGGTGCAGCATCTGTCCATAGAGCAGGGGAGCCAATTGGAGGTCCCCTTTACTTCGGAGGAGATATTGGATGCTATCAAGAGTCTTCCAGTTGGCAAAAACACAGGCCCGAATGGGTTTGGTACATGCTATTACAAAAAAGTTGCAACCATTCTGATGCCACGTATGCTACAACTGTTTAATCGGCTTTCAGAGGTCCCCGCTTTGCCGGGCTTGATGCTTGAAGCCTTTATCACAGTTATCCCCATGCCTGACAAGCTGGAAAATCTTCCTGGCAGTTACAGACCAATCTCCTTACTTAACTCAGACGTTAAGATATTGGCTAAGGTAATAGCGAACCACCTCAAGAAAATTCTGCCCCAACTGATATCTACCGATCAGTACCCTCAGAGTGATACAGTTGATCTCTAGTGCACAGGCCCAATCCGTTCCGTTGGTCCTGGTATCAACGGATGTGGAGAAGGCCTTTGATCGGGTCAATTGGACCTCTATGATGCATACTCTGCGAAAGATGGGCTTTGGCACACATTTTATAAACTATGTGTTCTCATTATACTCCAACCCAAATGCCAGGGTGAGGGTGAACGGAGTCTTCTCAGACCCCTTCCGAATCTCTAATGGAGCAAGGCAGGGGTGCCCACTCTCACCCTTACTCTTCGCACTGGTTATGGAGGTTCTGGCTTGTAGGATACGAATGAACCCCAGCATCCGTGGATTTAAAACAGGGAGGGTGGAACACAAATTGGCAATGTACACTGATGATGTGCTCCTGACCCTGGCTGACAATGATCTGTCCTTGCAAGCGTCCCTGACCGAATTTGAAGAATTTGGTCGAGTATCGGACTTCTCACTTAATCTCTCTAAGTCTGAGATCTTAAATATCTCAATGCCGGAGGATGACTTTGCATTCCAAAGAGATCGGTATCCTCTGAAAATCACTTCGAAACATCTAAGGTATCTGGGTATTGTTTTGGCTCCATCTGTCAAAGAGATGGTTAACACAAATTATAAAAGCATTCGGGACGAGATTATAAAGGATCTCGCAACATGGAAGAACAAAACGATCTCATGGATGGGAAGAATCCATGTGGCCAAAATGAATGTGCTGCCCAGAATCCTGTATATCATGCAGGCCATCCCTCTGGCGTCTGCGGGGCACCTACTCCACCAGATCCAGATAGCAATTGAAACATACATTTGGAATGGAATGAGACCTAGGATAAGCAAAATAACAATGTACCTCCCTAGAAACAGAGGAGGGGCGGGTATACCTCGTCTGAGCGAATACCATAAAGCTATTTTACTGCAACGCCTGGTGGAGTGGTGCCTCGGCTCTGCTGATAAGGCTTGGATAAGCTTGGATAGGGAGATTCTACAGAGGGGCAATGTGGGTTCATTAGCATGGATTAGCCCTCAGCTGCGACCTAAAGCAATATCCCAGTATCCTCTTATAGCTGATGTACTGCATGGATGGGACAAATTAATTAAAAGCGAACCACACATTTCCATTCCAGTCTTGCCAGTATTACCAGTTCGCGAGAACCCAGAGAATGGGTTAGCAAACAAAACCTATAATTACGGCTTATTCTACACACTAGCCCACACCGCTATATCGGGGACTCTGGTAAGTAGCAGAGTCAAACCTCAAGCGGAATTGGCCGATTGGGACCAAGATTTGTTCTCTTCGTGGTTTAGAACAGCGCAATTTAACCACTATTTCAGCAACATTCGAGACAAGGACTCGCTGACTAGACAGAAAACACCTTTTGAGGCAATTTGCACGGCGGCAAATACACCACGCCATCTTATCTCAACTTTGTACAAGATGCTGATCGATAGGGGTGAGACTGCGGTACCCTCCTATGTAGTGGCGTGGCAGAGAGAATTGGGTTTTGCACCTGATTACAAAGCTTGGATGTCCATATTCCATAGAGCAAGGTGGGCTTTGGTCTCGGCGAGGTTCCAGGAAATGCATTTCAAATTCCTGAGCAGGTGGTACCTCACCCCGCAGAGACTGAAGAAGATATATCCACATACTGGCGGGGAGTGCTGGAGAGGCTGCGGAGAAGAGGGAACTGTTTTGCATATCTGGTGGCATTGTCCCCAGATACAGCCCTTCTGTGAGGAAGTGTTCCAAGAGTGTAGCAGATTATTGAAAATTATTCTCCCTCCTGACCCTAAATACCTTTTATACCATAAATTACCCAGGATCGCTATGGAAGCAAAACGCCAGCTGTTCCTTCTAATGTTAAATTGCGCAAAGGGACTTATACCCAAACATTGGAAGTCATTACACGTGCCAAGCATTGGGGAGTGGAGGGCCGGGGTCTGGGACCTATTAAGTCTGGAGAGGTATCATTACCTAAGAACAGGAAAACTCGAAACACATACATACATGACTTTGATCTGGGAAGGTAAGGAGCTTTAAGACTTGGCAAAGGACATTAGGAGTAGGCGAAATGCTGTTACTGAATTTGGGAAGTGTAAACTTCTCATTGCCCTCCCCCCTTTTTCCCTTTTTTTTTTTTTTTTTTCCTTTCTGTCCATTGTCCGACTCCCCCCCATACTCTCCTTTCCCCTCTAACCCCCTCTGATGCATCCTCCTCCCTTTTCTTCTGCCCCCGTTATTCTCATTGTATAATTCAAGGTTTACGCAGTGCTGATTATATTGGACCTAACTATTTCTATCGACATGGAGAAGTGGTTACAGCTGTTTCATTTCATATGGTCGTCACGGCCCAATGTCTTCAGTTACGATTCTGTATATTTATAAAATGCATAACTGGTTTTGATATGATGAACAAAATATTGCAATTACGTTGTAAGCAACTTATCTTTGATAATGACTCGATTGGATTTGATGTGTCATAACCATCTTGACTTAGACAGCATTGTTAATCGTTTCAAATGTCAAAGGTGTACTCTTGTTTATGTTCATTTAATAAAGCTTTATTTAAAATAAATAAATTAAAAAAAAAAACATTAAAAAATCTTAGCACCCAGGTGGGAAAGTGCTTAGCACTCAAAGGGTTAAGGCTAAAGTTTAGCTAGCAATAAGGGCAAGGATATCACAATATTGACTAACTCTCCTCTCTCACATATTTACATATAGCAGTAGACTTCAAATGTATGTGTTTGTTTATGTGCCTGCTAATTTTTCAACAAAACAAGGGTTCATGTATGGCTATATTAGTGTGTTCTAATATGGATAAGATCTAATTGAATATTCATTTTAAAGCTAGTGCAGAAGCGACCAATTATACTACTGTATTATTTTTCCTTTTGCTATAACTATTGTTACAGACTCAATTTTTTTGAGCTTGTGTGTTTAACAATGAAGATATATCAAGGTTAAAATTAATTCCCTGGTGACCAATAAGGGCAAGGCCATTATTTCTTTTTTTTTTTTCCTTTTTCTTTTTTTTTTTTTTTTTGGCTAAGTTCTCTTCTTGCACATATAGCGGTATACTCTAAAATGTATGTGTTTGTTATCTTTAATCAAATAAGGATTGCTGTTCTTCTATTGAAGGGGCCAACTTAAAGCAGCTGGAAATAGTTTGATTAACAAAATGTGGCTTACTAAGGTTTAGCTTGATATATCGTTAGATAAGAAAGGGACAAACAACTGTTATATTACTTATTTAATAAGTATTGCTTTTTCATATAGTAGTATTCAAATATTTAAAAGATTGGAAGGACTTTCTATACGTATAAGAAAGAAACGTGTTGTAGTAGTTAGGTAATCTAATTCCTGTAAAGTAAGAAGGGGATTATATTACTCACAGATAGTGAAATATTTTGAGAAAACATAGCTGCTATAATAAATGTACCGTCTCTTTCCACCTACATTAGGAACTGGTTATGGACAGAGGTCAAAAGATTAGTATACTTGCACATAGGTAGTGCTCCCCTGTTTTTATCACTCACAGTTTTTTGTGTGTTTTTTCTTTTTGTTCACAGTGAAGACACGTATAAGTACACTCACTCTCCTCACACACTGACGCATAGAGGTAACCCTTTTTTAGGTTACATCTCTAACTTTTTTTTTTCTCTCTTCTTTATTCCACCTCTCTCCCATCTACACTACAAATACACCCTAAATTCACAGCGGCATTTCATTTGCCGCAAATCTATATCACAGTGTTCACACGGATCACTGCCCCATATTGCATAAATAGTAGATGGATAGATTTTTGATTAGCACTAAAAATAATAGTGAAATAATGCCTCCTAAACAAGTAAAAGATAGGAAACCTAGAAACAGTATCGGTCTAGCAGATCTAGAACAAACTGACAAGAGTCCTAATATAAGTCACCAGATTGACACAGAGAGTTTGGTTAAACAAATCTCTGATATTTTTTTGCTCAATTTGACAATATAAAAAAGGAGATAATGTTTATGTCTAATGAAATTAAACAATTTTCAAACAGATTGACAGAGATAGAATCCAGAATATCAGATATAGATGACTTACAATTTAGCCAACAGTCTTCTTTGGACTCTCAAGCTAAATTAATCCATACACTTCAACTTCGTATAGATGACCTCGAAGACAAGTTCAGAAGAAACAATTTAAGGTTTATAGGAATTTATGAATCTCAGGAATATACTGATATTATGGAACTAATCTCATTCCATTTACCCAAAGCACTAGGATATCCTATAGAACAGCTTCCAATAAAAGTTGAACGAATTTAAAAGATGGAACCCCTAACCTAAAAAGACCAATAATAGCAAGGTTTTTGATTTTCAGAATAAGTTTAAGATTCTCACACTATATCGCAAAAATTTCCCTTTTGATTTCAATCAACAATAAGCGAATTTTAATCTTTCAAGATTTTGCGGTAGAAATGTTGAACAAAAGGAAAGAAATTTCCCCTTACTGTACACAATTGATTGAATTAGGTATAAAAACAACTATGATTTATCCTGCTAGATTAAAAATCCTACATAATGCAGAGACGATATTTATAGATAATCCAGAAGACGCAAAACAATTAATTAAAAAGGTTAAGTCACAAATGGAGAAAACACAATAAGTATAGTGCTGCAAGTATCAGGCTGTATTTTTCAGCTAATATAAATAAGGAAGTACAATGATTTGTAATCAAGAGGTATTAGGCTGTAATTTTATATATGTCTTGAGATGTTTGTTTTTTTCTCCTCTTTTCCTGTGTTCCCTCCCACTCCGTTGCTCCTATTGCTGACCAGTTGGTTTTTAGCCTTAACTGTATCTATGGTCCAGATAAACCCAGACAAAAATAGACTATAAATGACAAAACCGCTTAAAATAAATTCTTGGAATGTAGGGGGGATATCTTCTCCAATTAAGAGAAAAAAAAATAATTTATCACTTAAAAAAATCCGCCCCAGACATTGCTCTTATACAAGAGACACGCCTAAATGAGCAGGAAGTTGGAAAATTAAAGATGGGATGGATCGCCAAGGTCATAGCATCTCCTGCAATAGGCAGGAAAGAGGAGTGGCCTGCTTGTTTAATAGAAAGTTAGACTATGAGATTTTATCAAAATTTTCAGATAAAGAGGGTAGATTTTTAATTCTAAGAGTCTCTCTACAAGGGCTCAATTTAACGATTTGTACTATATACGCACCTAATGAATACTGACCGACATTTTGGGAAAATCTGTTTTCTAAACTTATAGAGCATATAGATACCCAAATTATTGTGGGAGGTGATTTTAATAGCGTATTTAACCCCTATCTTGATCGGCTGAAAAATGTACAGAGTGATAGATATTCTAGGGAGGCAAAAAGTCTTGGCAGTTTTGCCAAAAGTCTTAAGTTAAAAGATGTATGAAGGCTTCAGCAACCAGACGAGAGAGCTTATACTTGTGAATCTAAGTCGTACAAGAGCTTTTCAAGAATAGATATGATATTAATATGTGAATCTCTTTTGGGTGCTGAAATCTCCTCGGATATTTCAAATATTTTGGTGTCGTACCATGCAATTATATCTATATCAATTGAATATTTGAATGCTCACCAGAACAAAAAGACAAGCTTCTTTTTTCCTTCCTTTCTTATTTCCAATTTTAAATTTAGAAATTGGTTACAATCCAAATGGAAAGAATTTGTTCATTTCAACAACAGCTATATGTCAAAGGTAGAAACTTTCTGGGAGACAGCTAAAGCCTTCCTTAGAGGACAAATCAAGGCATATATGAGTGCTAGGAAAAAGAACCTGAGTATAAGAGAAAATCAACTCTCTAATCAGTTAAAAAATAAATATTTAAAATACTTAGAAAATCCTTCTAGATCAAACTGGTCTAAATATCAGGAGGCAAAATCAGAGAGAGAAGTCTTTTTAAACCAACAGATGTTGCAAAAAGACATTAATAAGAACGTTAGATATAATAGATTCTCTCCAAGTACAGCTAAATTACTAGCAAACCTAGTAAAAAGTAAGAGGAAAAACAATTTTATTGGGGCCATTAAGGTGAATGGGAAAAGATACACCTCTCCAAAGGATATCTTACTACAATTTCATTCGTTTTATAAGACACTCTACTCCGCCGGTAACATTGATCCGGAGATAAAAACTAATTTTTGGAATAAAACTAATACACCTAAGATTAGCAGGACCCAGTTGGACCTATTAAATAAGTATATAACAGTAGAAGAAATTATACAAGCCATAAAAACTTCACCTAGCGGCAAAGCTCCGGGACCGGATCTAATCCCAATTGAGTTCTATAAAATATTACAGGAGGACGTTAGTTATGTTTTGGTGAGCCTATATAATAGTTATTTTGTCAAAAATATTCAGCCTTCAAGGTATTTTGCAGAAGCCAACATTACATTAATACATAAAAAAGATAAAGATATAGAAACAATGGACGCATATCGTCCAATCTCCCTGCTCAATGCAGATTATAAAATAATAGCCAGTATTCTGGCTGATAGACTTAAGGGAGTCTTAGAAGAAATAATACATACAGATCAGACTGACTTTATGCCCCGAAGAACTTTACAGAAAAATATTAGAACAGCGATGTTTCTTATTGAACAGATACTTTCTAAGCAGAGAGATAAGAGGTCCAAACAAGTAGACTTTGCCTTATTGACGGTCAATGCTGAAAAGGCATTCGACTCCATTTCCTGGAATCACTTATTTACTGCACTAAACAGAAATTTTGCTAAATATATTAAACGAATTTATCAAAATCCAGTATAATATATAAAGATGAATGGGATAACCTCATTGAGTATTAGATTGCAGAAAGGAACTAGACAGGGCTGTCCGCTATCACCACTCTTGTTTAATATTTCTTTGGAACCACTGGCAATTCTCTGTAGAGAAAGATTAGAAGGGATTATGTTGGGAAATAAGAAAATTACCCTATCAATGTATGCAGATGATATTTTATATTATATAAGTAATTCTAGGAAAAATATACCTTGTATTCTAGAAACAATTGAGGAATTTAGTAGTCTTTCGGGGTATAAAATAAATTTGAATAAATCTGAAATGTTATGGATTGTTAAAAAAAAGAAATAGTTTAGTTTTAAATCCTTTTAAACAGGCAACTTCTAAAATCCAATATCTTGGAATAGTTATTTCAAAAATCCGGCAGAGTGGTATAATTTGAACTATGTTCCCATCTGGCAGAAATGTATAGGCTCTTTAAAAAATTGGGCTAAGCTACTACTTTCCCTATCGGCAAACATAACTCTTATTAAAATGATGCTGTTTCCTAAAATTCTCTTTCTCATGCAGAATATTCCGACCTTCATACCGGTCAAAGCTATACGAAGCTTTAACACACAATGGGGGGTAGTTATCAAGCCGTCTACTTTTCTGGCTTCGCCGGCCCAATACGCCCGCCTAAGCTCGCCTACCTTCGCCGCCGCGGACCTGAAAAAATACGCCTAAGTTATCAAATAAAGCTGTCAAAAAGCCGCGGGGCGATGAGCAGCGGACTGTGACAGTTATCACTCATCCGATCTCGCTGCTCTTCGGCTTTTTCCCAGCTTTATTGCTAGCCTGTCACTAAGCACTCACACTAAACTGCACTGTTCTACCCCCTATACCGGTTCCCCCGGAGCCTCCCGCAACTCAATAAAGTTACTAACCCCTAAACCGCCGCTACTAGACCCTGCCGCAACTCTGATAAATGTATTAACCCCTAAACCGCCGCTCCTACACCCTGCCGCAACTCTTATAAATGTATTAACCCCTAAACCACCGCTCCCTGAACCCGCCGCAACCTATAATAAATTTATTAACCCCTATCCTGCCCCCCCTACACCGTCGCCACCTATAATAAATTTATTAACCCCTATCCTGCCCCCCACTACGACGCCGCCACTGTAATAAATTTATTAACCCCTAAACCTAAGTCTAACACTAACCCTAACGCCCCCCTAACTTAAATATTAATTAAATAAATCTAAATAATATTTATATTATGAACTAAATTAATCCTATTTAAAACTAAATACTTACCTTTAAAATAAACCCTAATATAGCTACAATATAAATAATAATTATATTGTAGCTATCTTAGGATTTATTTTTATTTTACAGGCATCTTTCAATTTATTTTAACTAGGTACAATAGCTATTAAATAGTTATTAACTATTTAATAGCTTACCTAGCTAAAATAAAGAGAAATTTACCTGTAAAATAAATCCCAACCTAAGTTACAATTACACCTAACACTACTCTATACTTTAATAAATTAATCCTATTTAAAACTAAATACTTACCTGTAAAATAAACCCTAAGATAGCTACAATATATCTAATAGTTACATTGTTGTCAGGATAATAGCATACTTATTCTCTGCACTGTCCCTTTAAAGCATCCTGCTCCCATTAACTTCAGCCTATTTAAGGCCCCTCCCAGCATTTTCACATTGCTTAGTATTGAAGTTTGTCTTAAACCTTAACCTGAGCCTGCACTCTGTGAGATTTATCATACTACTTCTGTTTGTTGGATTCCTCTACTCCATCTAACTGGATTTCTATTGTCATTCCTCTCCTACCTGCCTGCTTCTTCCTCAGAAGATTCAGCTATTTCAAAAGCCTCATTGCAACCTTTACCTCTAACCCAGTTTTCCCTGCAGCTCACCGGCCTTGGGATTCACCTTTCACGGAGCTCTGCTTCCTCATGCTGTGACGTCATCAGCCAGCTGCTACTGAGCTTCCCTGCTCCCTCTGGCAAGTCGCCATTACAACCCGGTGTTTGCAACTATCATTATAACAGTTCTGTTAGCGGTAAGCCAGTCTCTGAATTTTTACTTAGCTGCTATAGTTTCAGATTAGTATCTCAGTTGCTGCTGTTATTTCTGTGACTTTTTGTTCATTCCCTCATATCCTGCTGTTTTACCGTAACTCTGTTCACAATAGCAATTGCTTATTTTTTCTATGATCATAGTACCATTTTTTTCCTTGCTTATTTAATTTTTACCTTTATTATTTTCAAAATCTCAGGTATATCTGGGCATACCCCTGCTGCATTTACTTTCTCACAGTGACTACCCAGACACATGTGGCAGCCATAGGGAATATGCTCAATTACTGCCTGTATACTAAAACTTTGTAATAAGGAATAAGGTTTTACATAGCTGCCTAATTCCTAAATTTTGTTTTACCTTTTCACTCTGTTGCAAACAACCATACAATTTTTACTGTTTTTCCATTCCAGCAGTTGTGGTCCAAATAACTAAGCTGCACACATTTTTTCTTCCTTAGTTGTGCCTGACATAATACTAAGCCAAAACTATGGACCCAGCTGGAATGAACGCACATGTGCAAAATATCACACAGAGGGTTGATTTATTAACTGAAGCTGTTAATACTTTGAAAACAGAAAATGATACTTTAAAAGCTTATATCAGGGATGTGGTTGATAAGAGGGTACCTATAGTAGAACCACAGGTTAGTACACCAGAAAAATTTAGTGGTGAGAGATCTGAGTATAGAGATTTCAAGAATGCTTGTTTGCTTATGTTCTCCCTTAAACCTCATACCTATCCCACTGATAGAGCAAGGGTACTCACAGTTATATCCTATTTGAGAGGTGTGCCCCGCACATGGGCCAACACTTACTTTGAGAATAACGATGATATACTTAATTCTTTGGAAAGTTTTTTTTCTGCTATGGGTCAGCTATATGAGGATCCATATAAACAGCTTACTGCTGAAACTGCAATGCGAGGCTTGAAACAAAAGAAAAGAGTAGTTGAGGATTACATTGCCGAATTTAAAAAAAGGGCGAAAGACACTCAATGGAATGACCTTTCACTGAGAAATCAGTTTAGATTAGGCCTTTCAGAAGGAATTAAGGATGAGTTGTCTAGATCTGAACTACCACATACTCTTGAGGCTTTAATGACACTTAGCATAACTATAGACAGAAGACTGAGAGAGAGACAGCAGGAGAGATCATTTCATGAATATCCTGCAAAGAAACAAAATACACCCAGCCCCAGCAAATCAACTGCCGAACCTATGGATATAGGTTTTATAAAGGGACCATTAACCCCTGAGGAGAAGATCCGACGAAGGGCTAATAACCTCTGCTTATACTGTGCTTCAGACAAACACACTGTCAGGGACTGTCCTTCCCTCCTGAAACAAAACAAGGGTAAGATATATAAAGAACCTTTTTGTTGTACCATTCAGGATCATGCTCTCCCTTACCTAAATTTATCTCTTCTCTTACAGTGGGAGTCACATCGAATCAACGCTCCCGCGATTATTGACTCAGGAGCTACAGCCTCCTACATAGATACTGTATTCACTAAATTCAATAAAATTCCACTTGTGCAAAAAAGGTCTCCTGTGTTATTACGTGGAATAGATGGTAATCCAATCACATCAGGTCCAGTTAAATATCAAACAATACCCTTACTTGTTGTTACCCCAGAACACCATAGGGAGTATATGTCATTTGATGTAATATCATCCCCTATTTCACCCATAGTTCTCGGTATAAACTGGCTCCGAATTCATAATCCTGAAGTAAATTGGTCTACCTCAACAGTCACATTTAATTCTACATTCTGCTCTACTACTTGTTTCCCAGTTACTATTTTGCAAACCACTGAATCCAATGAGACAATTCAAATTCCTGAGGTTTATAAGGATTACGCAGATGTATTCAGCAAAACCCAATGCGACAATCTTCCTCCTCACAGGAAGTATGATTGTCCTATTGAGATCATACCTGGCTCTGAGATCCCCACGGGTCATATTTACCCACTCTCAAACCCTGAGTTAACACACCTTAAATCTTACTTAGATGAAAATCTAAGGAAAGGTTTCATCCGTCCCTCCACCTCTCCAGCTAGTGCTGGGATTTTTTTTGTTAAAAATAAGGATGGCTCATTGAGGCCAATCGTAGACTACAGACAACTAAATAAAATTACAGTAAAAAACAGATATCCTTTACCCCTCATCCCGGAGTTAATTGAAAGGTTGGAGGGAGCAAAATTTTTCACAAAATTGGACTTAAGAGGAGCCTATAATCTCATCCGAATTAGATCTGGAGATGAGTGGCTCACGGCGTTTCGAACAAGATACGGATTGTTCGAATACGTCGTGATGCCTTTTGGGCTCTGCAACGCGCCCGCAACTTTCCAGCACTTAATTAATGACATTTTTAGGGACATATTAGATGTCTTTATTGTCATTTATCTGGATGATATTTTAATTTATTCCAAGACCTATCAGGAACACATTTCCCATGTTAGACAAGTTTTATCAAGGCTCAGAGGTAACCACTTGTATGCTAAGGCTGAGAAATGCCTGTTCAATTCACAGACCATATCCTTTCTGGGATATGAAATTTCTCCTTCAGGTATCCATATGGAACAAAAAAAGGTTGATGCAGTTTTAAATTGGCCCATACCAACAACTAAACGTCAAGTTCAGTCCTTCATGGGTTTTGCGAATTTCTACCGCAAATTTATTAAAAATTTCTCCAAACTTGCTCTTCCTTTAACTGTTCTAACAAAAAATAATTCACATTTCAGGTGGACTAAAGAAGCACAATCCGCTTTTGATTTGTTCAAACAAAAGTTCACTTCAGCACCAATACTCCGTTTTCCTGACCCTAATCTGCAATTTGTTCTTGAGGTGGACGCCTCAAATTCTGCGGTTGGCGCTGTTCTCTCCCAAAGAGAAAACTTGTCAAAACCGTTACATCCTGTGGCTTTTTACTCCAAGACTTTGAATAGTGCGGAACAAAACTATCCTATTGGTGACAAAGAACTCTTAGCCATAAAACTCTCCCTGGAACACTGGCGACACCTCCTTGAAGGTACTTCCATTCCTACACTCATCTATACAGATCATAGGAACCTGCAGTATTTGAAGGCCACTAGAACCTTGTCAGCAAGACAGGTTCGCTGGAATCTCTTTTTCTCTCGTTTTAATTTCCTCATCACATACCATCCTGCTGGAAAGAACCAAAAAGCTGACGCACTATCCCGGTTACCCACAAGTCTTCCACATCAAACGGCCGACCAATCCATCATACCAAAAGAAAACTTCATTTCTTTTACTCTCGAAGTTTCATCTAACCTTAAAAAGGAACAGTTGGCCGACTCTACAAAGCCATCACATCTTCTTCAACTTAATACTCAAGGACTTTATTCTCATGATTCAAAGATATATGTTCCACCTTCCCTCAGACTCATTCTCCTTCAATCTGTACATGATTCACCTCTAGCTGGTCATCCAGGTATCCATAAAACTCTCGATCTAGTAAAAAGAGATTACTGGTGGCCTCATATGGCAACTGAAGTTAAGGACTATGTAAACTCTTGTCTTAATTGTACCATTTCAAAAAGGGATAAACACTCTCCCTATGGGTTGCTTTTGCCTTTGCCTACTCCAAAGAATCCATGGTCTGAAATTGCTTTAGACTTTATTGTAGATTTGCCAGTCTCTTCAAAGAATACCACCATCCTTGTCGTTGTAGATCTCTTCACGAAGATGTGCCATTTCATCCCCTTCTCCAAACTTCCTACCGCTTTGGAGACAGTACATTTGCTTCTCAAACATATTGTTAAGTATCATGGACTTCCCACTTCAATCCTCAGTGATCGTGGCAGTCAATTTTCTAGCAGACTATGGTACCATTTCTGTAAAACTTTATCTGTTGAGAGAAAGTTAACTACCGCTTACCACCCGCAATGTAATGGTCAAACTGAACGTTGTAACCAGTGGTTGGAACAATTTTTAAGACTCTTCTGTTCCTCTCAACAACATCTTTGGAGTGACTTCCTGCATTACGCTGAATTTTGTTACAACAACACTATTCATTCCACTACTGGTCAAACTCCCTTCTTCGCAAACTACGGTTTTCACCCCAAATTTCACATCTTACCATCTTCTACCGTTCCAGTATCTAGTATATCAGATTTGTCTGATTCCATCTCTTCCAACTTTAAAACCATCGAGTCCAACATCATAGCAGCAAAACAACTCCAGAAACAGTATTATGATCGCCGCAGAACTCCGCCTCCTGTCTACACTAAAGGTGATCTCGTCTGGCTATCCACCAAACACCTAAGTTTGAAAATCCCTTCGAAAAAACTTTCTCCGTTGTTCATTGGTCCATACCCTGTTGAACTCGTCATTAATGCCAATGCTGTCCGGCTTAAATTACCCGATAATTTAAGGGTTCATCCCACATTCCATGTATCCCTTCTCAAACCCTATAAGGATCTCAGGGATTTCTCTTTACAAACGTCTCTTCCACCTATTTCTCTCGACCCTGAAATGGAGTATGAAGTTCACTCAATCCTGGATTCCCGTTTCCGCAGGGGACGTATTGAATATCTTGTTCGTTGGAAGGGTTTTTCTACAGATGATGATTCCTGGGAACCAGCTACCAACATATCCGCTCCTCGTTTGATATCTCATTTCCACCAGAGACATCCGGATCGTCCTGGCCCTTGAGCCTCTGGAGTGGCTCCTTGGAGGGGGGATTCTGTCAGGATAATAGCATACTTATTCTCTGCACTGTCCCTTTAAAGCATCCTGCTCCCATTAACTTCAGCCTATTTAAGGCCCCTCCCAGCATTTTCACATTGCTTAGTATTGAAGTTTGTCTTAAACCTTAACCTGAGCCTGAGATTTATCATACTACTTCTGTTTGTTGGATTCCTCTACTCCATCTAACTGGATTTCTATTGTCATTCCTCTCCTACCTGCCTGCTTCTTCCTCAGAAGATTCAGCTATTTCAAAAGCCTCATTTCAACCTTTACCTCTAACCCAGTTTTCCCTGCAGCTCACCGGCCTTGGGATTCACCTTTCACGGAGCTCTGCTTCCTCATGCTGTGACGTCATCAGCCAGCTGCTACTGAGCTTCCCTGCTCCCTCTGGCAAGTCGCCATTACAACCCGGTGTTTGCAACTATCATTATAACAGTTCTGTTAGCGGTAAGACAGTCTCTGAATTTTTACTTAGCTGCTATAGTTTCAGATTAGTATCTCAGTTGCTGCTGTTATTTCTGTGACTTTTTGTTCATTCCCTCATATCCTGCTGTTTTACCGTAACTCTGTTCACAATAGCAATTGCTTATTTTTTCTATGATCATAGTACCATTTTTTTCCTTGCTTATTTAATTTTTACCTTTATTATTTTCAAAATCTCAGGTATATCTGGGCATACCCCTGCTGCATTTACTTTCTCACAGTGACTACCCAGACACATGTGGCAGCCATAGGGAATATGCTCAATTACTGCCTGTATACTAAAACTTTGTAATAAGGAATAAGGTTTTACATAGCTGCCTAATTCCTAAATTTTGTTTTACCTTTTCACTCTGTTGCAAACAACCATACAATTTTTACTGTTTTTCCATTCCAGCAGTTGTGGTCCAAATAACTAAGCTGCACACATTTTTTCTTCCTTAGTTGTGCCTGACAATTGTAGCTATCTTAGGATTTATATTTATTTTACAGTTAACTTTGTATTTATTTTAGCTAGTTAGAATAGTTATTAAATAGTTATTAACTATTTAATAACTACCTAGCTAAAAGAAATACAAAATTACCTGTAAAATAAATGTTAACCTAAGTTACAATTAAACCTAATACTACACTATAATTAAATTAATTAAATAAACTACCTACAAATAACTACAATTAAATACAATTACATAAACTAACTAAAGTACAAAAAATAAAAAAAGCTAAGTTACAGAAAATAAAAAAAATAAGTTACAAACATTTTACAAATATTACAACAATTTTAAGCTACTTACACCTAATCTAAGCCCCCTAATAAAATAACAAACCCCCCCAAAATAAAAAAATGCCCTACCCTATTCTAAATTAAATAAAGTTCAACACTCTTTTACCTTACCAGCCCTTAAAAGGGCCATTTGTGGGGGCATGCCCCCAAAAGTTCAGCTCTTTTGCCTGTAAATGAAAAATACAAACCCCCCCAACATTAAACCCACCACCCACATACCCCTAATCTAACCCAAACCCCCCTTACAAAAACCTAACACTAATCCCCTGAAGATCATCCTACCTTGAGTCGTCTTCACTCAGCCGAGCAGCGATGGAACCCAAGTGGACATCCGGACCGGCAGAAGTGATCATCCAAGGGGCGCTGAAGAAATCTTCCATCCGATGAAGTCATCATCCAGGCGGCGCTGAAGAAGTCTTCGATCCGGGCGATGTCATCTTCCAAGCCGGGTCTTGAATCTTCCTTCCGCCGCCGCGGAACCTCCTTCTTCACCGACGGACTACTACGAATGAAGGCTCCTTTAAGGGACGTCATCCAAGATGGCGTCCCCTCAATTCCGATTGGCTGATAGGATTCTATCAGCCAATCGGAATTAAGGTAGGAAAAATCTGATTGGCTGATGGAATCAGCCAATCAGATTCAAGTTCAATCCGATTGGCTGATCCAATCAGCCAATCAGATTGAGCTCGCATTCTATTGGCTGATCGGAACAGCCAATAGAATGGGAGCGGCGGTTTAGGGGTTAATATGTATAGAGTAGCTTGCGGTGGGCTCCGGGAGCGGCGGTTTAGGGGGTAATAACTTTATTTAGTTGCGGCGGTGTAGGGGGGACAGATTAGTGGTGTTTAGACTCGGGGTACATGTTAGGGTGTTAGGTGCAGACAGATCCCATAGGAATCAATGGGATGTCCGGCAGCAGCGAACTTGTACTTTCGATATGGTCAGACTCCCATTGATTCCTATGGGATCCGCCGCCTCCAGGCTGGCGCTTTGAAAACCAGGTACGCTGGGCCGTAAAAGTGCCGAGCGTACCTGCTAGTTTTTTGATAACTAGCAAAAGTAGTGAGATTGTGCCGCACTTGTGTGCGGAACATCTGGAGTGACGTAAGAATCGATCTGTGTCGGACTGAGTCCGGCGGATCGAAGTTTACGTCACAAAATTCTACTTTTGCCGGTCTCGAGCCTTTGATAACTAAGGCGAATCAGCCTCGCCACAAATACGCTGCGGAATTCCAGCGTATTTGAGGTTGACAGCTTGATAACTAGGCCCCAAAGTTTACAATTTCTATGGGGAAAAGGGAAAACACGGATAGCACTTAAAAATCTGGCACATATGAGAATAGATGGAGGGCTGGCTCTCCCCAATTTGAAATTCTATAATTGGGTATGTCTAGCAAAAAACGCATTAGATTGGCTAACTGGTAAAGAATATATTACTAATTATAAAAACGAGAAAATTGCAATCTCTCTGTTATTTCTTACAGCTCTTTTGCACTTTCCCGTGACAAAATTATCTGAAAGAATTAGTTTCCAATATACAGTTCATAATATTACACAGGCTTGGAAGAAAATTTGCCAGACTTTATTCTCAGAGACTAAAATGTCAACAAAATATTTACCGATTAGGGGAAATCCCCAATTCATCAGTGGTATGGACATCTGCTTTTAACGATTGGAATGAAAAAGAACTAACCAAAATTGTGCAATTATTAGATATGCAATCCAAAACTGTCAAGACTTTTGATTCACTAGTGAAAGAATTTAACTTAAAAAGAATACATTTTTTTGCTTATTTACAAGTGCGTCATTTTATTGACACCAATAAATTAATAGATCTGAATGTAAATATTTCAGGGCTCCTAGATTCGAGTATTAATATTTATCAAGCTGGGAACTATTCAATCTCCTGTCTATATAAAAATATAATTTCTACAGAAGCTCAGGGAAAAATTTCAGATTTGTATGTTAAGTGGAGTAGGGATCTTGGAAATCTAAGTTTCGATCGCTTTAAAAAAAGCTTCACATTAATTCTCGAATATACACGAGTGATTTCATTTAGAGAAGCGCATATAAAGCTACTAAATAGAGCTTACTTGACTCCATGGTGGATATTTAGGTGGAAGAGACAAGAAACAATGAAGTGCTCAAGATGCAGCTCTCTTAAGGCAGATTTGATTCATGCTTTCTACGCATGTCCTAAGATCCAACAATACTGGTGTAAAGTTGAGTTTTGGCTCAATAAGTTTCTACGAACCAAATTTAAACTTAATGCAGAGCAAATTATATTTTTTGGGGGGGCGGAGCCTATACTCAAAGCGGCAGGACGCATCTCAGTGAAGCTCTCAGAGCCTGCTCCTAATACTACAAGTTTAACATAGTAAACCCTCAATTTTTGTTGCTCTACAACAACTATACATCAAGGGGATCAGTTATACTCTAGGAGCTGATGTTTTGATGAGGTACCTGCCTATGCTCTTTGAGTCAGCTACGGGACAGGCTTGCTATTGGGGCTGGAAGCCATTTTTCTTTTTACATCTACGCAGCATTTTGAGAAGCAGAGGAAGCTCCTGTAGAAGCTCTAGACTGTAGGACTGGGGCTGCCGTGATATTACCCTCCCCCCGAACTCCGGGGTTACGATATCCTAACATAGGATAACAATTGAGGGAAGCCATCCACCGATCAACTGAGGCCGTTAAAATCTATTATTTTCAGCTTGGACATCTACACCACACAGACTAGAAAGTAATAGCGTCTATCTGGCAGCGACTTGTCATGGAACAAGTTGTGACCGCTGTGGAGAGATGGGAATGGGAGATAAAGTCTCTTCTCAGGAGGCATTTTGAAGAGTTGGAACAAGAACTACTCAGGATTTTGAGGCCACTGATCGTCACACGGCCTTTGCTGAGAACCGGGACACTAAGTGAGACAAGCTTGTCAGCCGAAACAGTGCCTAGCAATGTTTTACAGCCGTTGTCCACAACAACCTCTACACAGGAGGTCGATGCCCCTGTTTCCCAGCCCTTTACTGAGAAGGCAAATTTACTACCAGAGCCACCAGACAGGCACCTGAAGGGCACGGGAGCGAAGCACAGTTCGCAAACATATCGGCGAGGCCCAATTCCTACGAGCCATAATTTGCAACTGACATCAATGCCTGTACCGGAATTGAAACTTACCCGAAACATGTTCCTCCATGCACTCTTGTCTCCCACTGCCGGGCTTGCGGCGCAGACTGAGAGATGTGCTGGGAGGATGGAGAGGCAGCGATCTGTGTGTTCGGAATACCCCAGCCAAGTGAGTGTTCCCCAGGATGTCCGGAGTGGAGTGGGCTAGATTTGGGGCAGGGATACACCCATGCCTCGGGTCTGGGACTGCAAGCCTGAGCCATTGTTGCAGGGAACATTTCCTACCACTAAATGATATTTCAGTTAGATCGAGGTGACACGTAAACTAAACAGCTGTTTTCTCTATGACGACTATGTGTCTGAGTCATCATTAATGGCTATGGAACATTTCTTACCACTCTGCTTCCCAATGTTACTTAAGCCTCTTAGAACTGGTGCTGCCAAACACCTTAAGCCACACACTCCTCTCCTAACACCTGTATTATCTATTTTCATTGAGACTGAGACTCTTCTTTCCCACAGTTATTGACTTTAATGTCTCTTGCTTCTACTGTCCACGGATACACCCATGCTCCTGCTGCAGGGTGCCTGTTGCACCCATATAGATTATTAAGTATTTATGTGTGAGAATGTCGCTATTTAATCAACTGTCAAAGTGGGTACTATATACAATGCTCTCACTTTCTTTAACATGTATGTTTTTATGGTTCTATGCAGTTTAATTTTGTCAGGTAGACCTTCCCCACTTCTCTTGCAGGATGATATGAGAGAAAAGAAAGGAAAGACAAAAGAGGGGAAGAGAAGAGATAAGGGGGAGGGGAAAAACAGGGGGAAAAACAGGGGAAAAAACACAAAAAAAAAAGGGAAAAGAGAAATGGCAGCAGCTAATACCATGAGCCACGATTGTTTACGTATTGGACATCATACTCTACTTATATATCAGAGTCTGATTGTCTCACATTATCTATACCCCCTATTGCTATTAAAGGGTTTTACATATCTATACACATAGATTTAGAAAAGTCATATGCTCTAGTTGATTTGTGCCATTAGCTACCCAACAAGATGGTCTCCTCCTCCTGCATTTACTTTCTCCTGCTGCATTTACTTTCTCACAGTGACTACCCAGACACATGTGGCAGCCATAGGGAATATGCTCAATTACTGCCTGTATACTAAAACTTTGTAATAAGGAATAAGGTTTTACATAGCTGCCTAATTCCTAAATTTTGTTTTACCTTTTCACTCTGTTGCAAACAACCATACAATTTTTACTGTTTTTCCATTCCAGCAGTTGTGGTCCAAATAACTAAGCTGCACACATTTTTTCTTCCTTAGTTGTGCCTGACAATTGTAGCTATCTTAGGATTTATATTTATTTTACAGTTAACTTTGTATTTATTTTAGCTAGTTAGAATAGTTATTAAATAGTTATTAACTATTTAATAACTACCTAGCTAAAAGAAATACAAAATTACCTGTAAAATAAATGTTAACCTAAGTTACAATTAAACCTAATACTACACTATAATTAAATTAATTAAATAAACTACCTACAAATAACTACAATTAAATACAATTACATAAACTAACTAAAGTACAAAAAATAAAAAAAGCTAAGTTACAGAAAATAAAAAAAATAAGTTACAAACATTTTACAAATATTACAACAATTTTAAGCTACTTACACCTAATCTAAGCCCCCTAATAAAATAACAAACCCCCCCAAAATAAAAAAATGCCCTACCCTATTCTAAATTAAATAAAGTTCAAAGCTCTTTTACCTTACCAGCCCTTAAAAGGGCCATTTGTGGGGGCATGCCCCCAAAAGTTCAGCTCTTTTGCCTGTAAATGAAAAATACAAACCCCCCCCAACATTAAACCCACCACCCACATACCCCTAATCTAACCCAAACCCCCCTTACAAAAACCTAACACTAATCCCCTGAAGATCATCCTACCTTGAGTCGTCTTCACTCAGCCGAGCAGCGATGGAACCCAAGTGGACATCCGGACCGGCAGAAGTGATCATCCAAGGGGCGCTGAAGAAATCTTCCATCCGATGAAGTCATCATCCAGGCGGCGCTGAAGAAGTCTTCGATCCGGGCGATGTCATCTTCCAAGCCGGGTCTTGAATCTTCCTTCCGCCGCCGCGGAACCTCCTTCTTCACCGACGGACTACTACGAATGAAGGCTCCTTTAAGGGACGTCATCCAAGATGGCGTCCCCTCAATTCCGATTGGCTGATAGGATTCTATCAGCCAATCGGAATTAAGGTAGGAAAAATCTGATTGGCTGATGGAATCAGCCAATCAGATTCAAGTTCAATCCGATTGGCTGATCCAATCAGCCAATCAGATTGAGCTCGCATTCTATTGGCTGATCGGAACAGCCAATAGAATGGGAGCGGCGGTTTAGGGGTTAATATGTATAGAGTAGCTTGCGGTGGGCTCCGGGAGCGGCGGTTTAGGGGGTAATAACTTTATTTAGTTGCGGCGGTGTAGGGGGGACAGATTAGTGGTGTTTAGACTCGGGGTACATGTTAGGGTGTTAGGTGCAGACAGATCCCATAGGAATCAATGGGATGTCCGGCAGCAGCGAACTTGTACTTTCGATATGGTCAGACTCCCATTGATTCCTATGGGATCCGCCGCCTCCAGGCTGGCGCTTTGAAAACCAGGTACGCTGGGCCGTAAAAGTGCCGAGCGTACCTGCTAGTTTTTTGATAACTAGCAAAAGTAGTGAGATTGTGCCGCACTTGTGTGTGGAACATCTGGAGTGACGTAAGAATCGATCTGTGTCGGACTGAGTCCGGCGGATCGAAGTTTACGTCACAAAATTCTACTTTTGCCGGTCTCGAGCCTTTGATAACTAAGGCGAATCAGCCTCGCCACAAATACGCTGCGGAATTCCAGCGTATTTGAGGTTGAAAGCTTGATAACTAGGCCCCAAAGTTTACAATTTCTATGGGGAAAAGGGAAAACACGGATAGCACTTAAAAATCTGGCACATATGAGAATAGATGGAGGGCTGGCTCTCCCCAATTTGAAATTCTATAATTGGGTATGTCTAGCAAAAAACACATTAGATTGGCTAACTGGTAAAGAATATATTACTAATTATAAAAACGAGAAAATTGCAATCTCTCTGTTATTTCTTACAGCTCTTTTGCACTTTCCCGTGACAAAATTATCTGAAAGAATTAGTTTCCAATATACAGTTCATAATATTACACAGGCTTGGAAGAAAATTTGCCAGACTTTATTCTCAGAGACTAAAATGTCAACAAAATATTTACCGATTAGGGGAAATCCCCAATTCATCAGTGGTATGGACATCTGCTTTTAACGATTGGAATGAAAAAGAACTAACCAAAATTGTGCAATTATTAGATATGCAATCCAAAACTGTCAAGACTTTTGATTCACTAGTGAAAGAATTTAACTTAAAAAGAATACATTTTTTTGCTTATTTACAAGTGCGTCATTTTATTGACACCAATAAATTAATAGATCTGAATGTAAATATTTCAGGGCTCCTAGATTCGAGTATTAATATTTATCAAGCTGGGAACTATTCAATCTCCTGTCTATATAAAAATATAATTTCTACAGAAGCTCAGGGAAAAATTTCAGATTTGTATGTTAAGTGGAGTAGGGATCTTGGAAATCTAAGTTTCGATCGCTTTAAAAAAAGCTTCACATTAATTCTCGAATATACACGAGTGATTTCATTTAGAGAAGCGCATATAAAGCTACTAAATAGAGCTTACTTGACTCAATGGTGGATATTTAGGTGGAAGAGACAAGAAACAATGAAGTGCTCAAGATGCAGCTCTCTTAAGGCAGATTTGATTCATGCTTTCTACGCATGTCCTAAGATCCAACAATACTGGTGTAAAGTTGAGTTTTGGCTCAATAAGTTTCTACGAACCAAATTTAAACTTAATGCAGAGCAAATTATATTTTTGGGGGGGGCGGAGCCTATACTCAAAGCGGCAGGACGCATCTCAGTGAAGCTCTCAGAGCCTGCTCCTAATACTACAAGTTTAACATAGTAAACCCTCAATTTTTGTTGCTCTACAAGAACTATACATCAAGGGGATCAGTTATACTCTAGGAGCTGATGTTTTGATGAGGTACCTGCCTATGCTCTTTGAGTCAGCTACGGGACAGGCTTGCTATTGGGGCTGGAAGCCATTTTTCTTTTTACATCTACGCAGCATTTTGAGAAGCAGAGGAAGCTCCTGTAGAAGCTCTAGACTGTAGGACTGGGGCTGCCGTGATATTACCCCCCCCCCCGAACTCCGGGGTTACGATATCCTAACATAGGATAACAATTGAGGGAAGCCATCCACCGATCAACTGAGGCCGTTAAAATCTATTATTTTCAGCTTGGACATCTACACCACACAGACTAGAAAGTAATAGCGTCTATCTGGCAGCGACTTGTCATGGAACAAGTTGTGACCGCTGTGGAGAGATGGGAATGGGAGATAAAGTCTCTTCTCAGGAGGCATTTTGAAGAGTTGGAACAAGAACTACTCAGGATTTTGAGGCCACTGATCGTCACACGGCCTTTGCTGAGAACCGGGACACTAAGTGAGACAAGCTTGTCAGCCGAAACAGTGCCTAGCAATGTTTTACAGCCGTTGTCCACAACAACCTCTACACAGGAGGTCGATGCCCCTGTTTCCCAGCCCTTTACTGAGAAGGCAAATTTACTACCAGAGCCACCAGACAGGCACCTGAAGGGCACGGGAGCGAAGCACAGTTCGCAAACATATCGGCGAGGCCCAATTCCTACGAGCCATAATTTGCAACTGACATCAATGCCTGTACCGGAATTGAAACTTACCCGAAACATGTTCCTCCATGCACTCTTGTCTCCCACTGCCGGGCTTGCGGCGCAGACTGAGAGATGTGCTGGGAGGATGGAGAGGCAGCGATCTGTGTGTTCGGAATACCCCAGCCAAGTGAGTGTTCCCCAGGATGTCCGGAGTGGAGTGGGCTAGATTTGGGGCAGGGATACACCCATGCCTCGGGTCTGGGACTGCAAGCCTGAGCCATTGTTGCAGGGAACATTTCCTACCACTAAATGATATTTCAGTTAGATCGAGGTGACACGTAAACTAAACAGCTGTTTTCTCTATGACGACTATGTGTCTGAGTCATCATTAATGGCTATGGAACATTTCTTACCACTCTGCTTCCCAATGTTACTTAAGCCTCTTAGAACTGGTGCTGCCAAACACCTTAAGCCACACACTCCTCTCCTAACACCTGTATTATCTATTTTCATTGAGACTGAGACTCTTCTTTCCCACAGTTATTGACTTTAATGTCTCTTGCTTCTACTGTCCACGGATACACCCATGCTCCTGCTGCAGGGTGCCTGTTGCACCCATATAGATTATTAAGTATTTATGTGTGAGAATGTCGCTATTTAATCAACTGTCAAAGTGGGTACTATATACAATGCTCTCACTTTCTTTAACATGTATGTTTTTATGGTTCTATGCAGTTTAATTTTGTCAGGTAGACCTTCCCCACTTCTCTTGCAGGATGATATGAGAGAAAAGAAAGGAAAGACAAAAGAGGGGAAGAGAAGAGATAAGGGGGAGGGGAAAAACAGGGGGAAAAACAGGGGAAAAAACACAAAAAAAAAAAGGGAAAAGAGAAATGGCAGCAGCTAATACCATGAGCCACGATTGTTTACGTATTGGACATCATACTCTACTTATATATCAGAGTCTGATTGTCTCACATTATCTATACCCCCTATTGCTATTAAAGGGTTTTACATATCTATACACATAGATTTAGAAAAGTCATATGCTCTAGTTGATTTGTGCCATTAGCTACCCAACAAGATGGTCTCCTGTGATTGTGGTGCACTGTTTTCTATCCCTAATAATATTTGTATCTGCATCCCTAGCTGCTTCTTTTAAAATCTTATAATGATGGCTCACCCATTATTGAAATAGGTCTTGTAACATTTGTTCAGTGTATTGTTTTATATAAATATATAAAAATTGAAAAATGAGGTCAATCATCTGGGACCCATGAGTGGTCTCCTTGGATCAAAGGTAACCTCTTGTGATTTTGCTTTACATTTCTGAGGCCCAAGAGTGGCCTCTTATTTTTTTTTAGGAGGTTTGCTCATCCCTTGACATACTGCTTTTATTGTATTTTCTTTAAATCTATGTTCAGATGTATTCATTGTTAATTGGAAATTGTCTTTTCATGCAAATACTGTGCTGTTTCATCTGTCATTGTTTTCTATTCATGTATGCTTTATTTTGAACCTCTAATAAAAACCATTTAAAAAAAAATAAAAAAAAAATTATATTTTTGGTGACAGAAAAAGAAATTACTAATAAGCAGCTAATTAATACAGTTATATTGGTGGCTAGGCAGTTGATTCTATGTAACTGGAAAGATAAGAATGCACCGAGTATTACAGCTTTTACTAGCAATATGCTAACCCAACTTATAGTAGACAGCAAAGACCCCATGATTTATCGTGATAACCATCTCAAATTATTCTTGGCTAAATGGGAAGCGGTTATAATTTCTCTATCAGAGAATCTACAAAGCCAGATTTTACTCCATCTACAGGATTCTATGCTATTTCAGCAGTTAGTATTATCCGATAGGTACAGACATCTGGGAAGGAGGGTCAACTTCAGTAATACAAGCTAGACATCTGACTGGTTAGTGATGGATGGGTTTCGGTGTGGAGAGGGATCGTCGTTGTTTTTTTGTTTTTTTTCTTGTTGTTTTTCTTGTTGTATGCTTTATATTGTTTTCTTTTTTGTTTTTGTGTTAATGTTGTTTCGTCTAATTTTGCTTAATTAAGATTCCCCTAACTGACTATATTATTAGTTTGGGTAAAGTAACAAGGCAATATAAGAGTACAAAAATTGTTATAAATGTATACGTTTATGGAACGATAATAAGTACAAATGTATGTTGTGCTTGATGACAAGATTTAAATATTAGGGTTTCTTTTTCTTTTCTGTTAATGTCTCCATAATTCTGTGATAGACAATAGGTAATTACTGATACATTGTTTTTTTATTTGTTGGGATCTGTATAATGAAATGGGAATATCATTTGTCTATATAGCCCTGCGAGGCGTGGATATTTTTGTTTTTCATTGTATCCATGTGATTTAAGATTGTTAATTTGATGGAGATATCAATTCAAATAAAAGGAAAAAAATATTAAAAAAAAAAAAAAAAGAATATTTTCTGGCAAGTGTCAAAGTTAATCCAATTTTCTTTCCCCCTGTATCATATGACAGCCATCAGCCAATCATAAAATGTATGTAGAAAATGTGCATATAAAAAGGATATGCGTGTTTTCAAAAGGGAGTAAATTGGAAAGTTGTTTTTTTTTTAAATTGCATGCTCTTTCTTATTCCTGGAATTTGAATTTTGACTTTAGTGTTCCTTTTAAGGGACAGAATAGTCAAAATGAAACTTGCATGATTCAGATAAAAGCACGTAATTTTAAGACACTTTTCAATTCACTTCTATTTTAAAATTTATTTTGTTCTGGGGAGCGGAGCCAACTGGGGAAGTGAGCAAACATGTGCTGCAAGAGCTCCAGAGGCCAATATCCTTAAAAACAACTTAATTGCCTGTGTAGGCTCTAATAAGTAAGCCCAGGTGCCTAGGACAGTCGCTACTTGTGATCGCAAACCTTCGCTGAACTTTATAGCTTACCGGAAGCAACAAGACGGCTAAGACAGACCGAAGAGGAGAAGCGGCCCTCACAGTAACAGGCGGTGCTGCGCAGCAGAAGTCAGCGACCTGTGAGCTGGGCTGGGAGCAAACAAGGACATAGCTCTCCTACCGATACTTAGTGTGGGGGAGACATCTCATCCGATCCTGGAGTGAAATCTACACACCCAGTAATGGACCATCTCCATTACCGCACACTGCGGACTGGCTCTGAGACCTAATATAATAGAGGTGGTGTCCAGACAAGGGGATCAGTCAGGTTACATAACAGGAGGGCCATCTACAGATTAGCGGAGTGAAACGTAATTGCAGTGGCCCCAATCGATAAAGCACACAAACCTTGGTCGCCTCACATTATGTTTTGACTTGAAAAGCCGCCATTATGACGCCATAGGGATATGCTGACATGGAGACTGTAACTACACACGGATAAGCCCCTGTGAAGTCCAGAGCTTTAGTTACAGTTCAGGCACCCTAAATTAATACAGCGTTTGGAGGCTCTGAGCAGTATCAGGACATCTGCATACTCGTATTAAAAGAATAGTCATTGCACTCACTGGGCTTGGTTGCTAAGGATATAGATGCTAATTAGGTCTTCCCTATACAGCACATTCACCCAAAATACTGACTGATCATGCTGCTGGCTGCCCAGTTATATCTCCTGGTTGAGGGTATATATACTTTGAAAATCTTGAGTGGCCCGACATCACCTCTCGCCTCAATTTCCTGCTGACCTGGTATTAGCAGGTCATATCTTCAATCCCTTCTTCATCTCAGTCCAGTGGGGACACTTGCCCCGAGTAGAGGTGTTGCTAATCCTAGATATTAGTTTCACTTAAGACTGACCCCCTGTGGGACACTTGCCCCAGGTAGAGGTGTTGCTAATCCTAGATATTAGTCTCACTTAAGACTGACCCCCCCCCTGTCTACATCTGAATATTAAGCCTTCTGAGCAAGTTCTAGTTGCTTTTTTCAGGCTAGTTATGTAGGCAGAAGAATGACAGCTGATTAGGGGGTCAGGAATGGGGAACATCCCATTCAAAGTTACTGATAAAACTGGGGGCAATTATCATTAACAAGGCCTGGTAAACATTAGGTATTATTTCTACACAAATATTGACTACTTAAGACAGGATAGCTTTCCACACACTTGCACAAAACTAAGTCTGCCAAAGTTTAAGTGCCTCCTTGTTTATCATGGTCCATTCAAGCAAAAACAACAAGAAGAATCAGGAGGGGCCCAAAAGCACTGTTGCTGACCATTTTGGTACTAAAGGGTCACATGATAGAGAATACTCTGATTAGGACTCTAGAGACTCGCAGTTTGTTTACAGAGACATTAAGGGGCTAAGTTCTCTGCTGCAGGAGAGCATATTGAGGGGGTCATTTCAGTTCTGCAATCCATTAATGGTCTCTCAGCTAAGATGAAATCTCATTATTCCTCTCTTAAAAGCGAGATAAGGAGTTCTGTGACCGAACTGAAGAGAGACATACATGCCCTGGGAGAAAGAACTGAGATTCTGGAGAGAAGACAGGAAGATCTAGCAGTAGATCAAGCAAATATTCTATCAGACTCTCAAAATCTAGAGGAAATGATATCTGAACTAGAGAGTAAACTAGCAAACCTCAAAGATAGATCCCGCTGAAATAATATCCGGGTGAGAGGCATCTCAGAAGAAGTAAGTAATTCTGACCTACCAGGGTTTCTTGTGGGCCTATTTAAAGCTCTCCTGGGATCTTTTCAAGACTCAGACGCACTAATTGGTTGTGCTCATAGAGCCCATAGGCACAGAGCGATGGCTGCTGACCAACCAAGGGATGTGATTGTAAGGTTACATTACTATACCTTCAAAGAAAAAGTGATGCAATCTGCATTCAACTCTAAATCACTACCAGAGATCTACAAAGATGTTCAGCTGTTTCCAGATCTTCCATCTCACACTCTAGCACAAAGATCTTTTTTCCCAGTCACCTCATGCCTTAGAAGAGCAGGCATGAGGTACAGATGGGGATTCCCCATCAAGTTGTTCTTTCAAAACGACAACAAGTCTTATACAGTTTCTAATACTGAACAAGGGCAGAAGCTGATGGACTCTCTTGAGTTAACCACACCCTCTGCTCCCCAGGCACATGCTCCAGACAACTCCAAGAACCTAAGAGTGGCAGCCCTGGAATGGAAACCCCTGCCACAGAGAGGAAACACACCTTTTAAAAGAAAAGGGGCAGCCATAGGCAACGATTAAAGGAGTAAGAGATTATACACCTTGACTTCTTGCCTCTCAGACACTCAGAGCTTAATCCATGGACAAGTGAAAGATGATGAGAACAGGAAAAGGTTGTGTTATTTAACTATAATATGTTTCTTCCTGTTTGTCTGTACTAGGAGTCGATACATGGTTTGTTGTTGGGCCATCTTCCAGGAAGTTAAATAAAACACTGTTATGTTGTTATGTTCCACAGCTCAAATCTCCACAAATGCAGGAGATGGTTATACCTAGAGATATACTCATTTATTTACCACTATGTTGTACTTATTCTGTTTATGGTTCTTAATTGTTCATGCCAACAATTGTTATCTCCAGTTATGTTACCATACCCTATAAGAGGTTCCAGACATAGCCATTATACACCAATATCCCATATAAACAACACCTTAGCAGAGATAGGGTTGGTTATTTTTTGCTAAACTTAGTCTCCCTATGAATGGCTTATATATTTTGATGTAGTTTCTCCCACTAGAGATTCTAATCTCATATCCCTGAAACAGTCTCCCTAAAGGAAGAGAAAAAAGAGAAAAAATGAGAAGAGAGAAAACAAAAAGGAGAGAAGGGAAAGAAGGAAAAAAAATAGGGAAAAAAGGGGAAAGAAAAAAAACACCCATTAAGAAGGAATGGGACAGTTCTAATAAGGGAGGCAATTGCTGCCATGACCTGGATCCTCTAGCTCATATTTAGTAGTTTTTATGAGCCTAAGAGAGTGGAAGTTATTTGCCAAGTTGTCACTGTTTACTACATGAGGTTATTTTTATTTTCACGATGTTGTGAATGTTTGAAACTACACTGTTTAATCCACTAGATATAATTATAGGTTCTTAGAATCCATACTAGTACTAGTCGTGGGTCCACAACATAGGGGCCATTCTGAGCAGATGCACCGCTGTATGATCTGTGGTGTGTGAAGAGGTCTCTGTGGGGTGATTCCATGGGCAGGAGGGTTTGAGGTTCCACTGTTGTATGGTTTTAACTTGTACAAACCCATATAAGGTATGCTACTAGGCCTAGGACTGACCTTCTCCAGCACAGGATAGCTCTATTTTTTATTTAGACACTTTGTTTCATCAGTTAATAATTATCATTATAGGATGTTTCTGAGATGACCCTCTTCTCGTCCTTACATAATTTTTCACAACTAGAAAAGATAGCATTAGAGAAATACTTTGATAAACTAGTTAACAAATTGTGAAATTTTCTCTCTTATCCATTTTACAAGAGTTCACTTTTGAAATTAAAAGGTAATTGAAGAATTAGTAAGAAGTGAACTTGGTTTTTCTCAGATTTATATTTGGGCATATTTACTTAGCGGCTGAATCATTAACATTTTCAGCGGTACTCAAAAGGTGTAATCCCTAAATAACGGCTAGATTACGAGTTTTGCGTTATGAGTAAAAAAGCAGCGTTAAGGCTCATAAGGCTGCCTTTTTACTACCACTGCTATTATGAGTCTTGTAGGTACAGCTGTCCCGCACACTTTTTGGCCATGCCGCAAATTAACCTAATTTGCTCTTCAATCCTGTTGGCTGATCCAATCAGCCAATAGGAATGAGCTTGCATTCTATTGGCAGATTGGAACAGCCAATAGAATGCGAGCTCAATCCTATTGGCTGATTGCATCAGCCAATAGGATTTTTTCAACCTTAATTCCGATTGGCTGATAGAATTCTTTTTTTTTTTTAATTCTCTTTATTAAATGTTTAACATAATTATACAGACTTGTAATTCGGCATATATCAAAAAGCGTTCAAACAAATACCAATGCCATAAAGTTTACCATCATTTTGACATCACTTTTCATGAAATACAAAGAAAAAGAAACAAGAAAAAAGAAAAAGAAAAAAAGTCCACGGGAGAGTATCATTCATAGTTACTTCCCTTATCTTCTACCACCCCTATTTCCTTCATATCCATTCCTCTCTAAGCCTACTTTCCATTATATACAAAGTGTTTTCGAACCTTGAGATAAATTCCCTCTGAATATCATTATCCTGAATCTTAATCCAGGGTTTCCATTTTTCAAAAAACTTACTAACATTTATTTCAACATTGAGCCAGATATCATTTTGCTCAATCAAAAATTGCTTCTGTACTATGTTTTTCAATGTTTTCAATGATGGTTCTCGTACACTTTTCCACTCTTTCAGAACCAAGTTTCTACTTAGTATAATAAGCATTGAAAAACATAATTTATGCAAGAACTTACCTGATAAATTCATTTATTTCATATTAGCAAGAGTCCATGAGCTAGTGACGTATGGGATATACATTCCTACCAGGAGGGGCAAAGTTTCCCAAACCTTAAAATGCCTATAAATACACCCCTCACTACACCCACAATTCAGTTTAACGAATAGCCAAGAAGTGGGGTGATAAGAAAGGAGCAAAAGCATCAAAGAATAAGGAATTGGAATAATTGTGCTTTATACAAAAAAATCATAACAACCACAAAAAGGGTGGGACTCATGGACTCTTGCTAATATGAAAGAAATGAATTTATCAGGTAAGTTCTTACATAAATTATTTTTTCTTTCATGTAATTAGCAAGAGTCCATGAGCTAGTGACGTATGGGATAGCAGATACCCAAGATGTGGAACTTCCACGCAAGAGTCACTAGAGAGGGAGGGATAAAATAAAGACAGCCAATTCCGCTGAAAACTTAATCCACTAACCAAATCAAAATGTTTCAATTTTTATAATGAAAAAAAAACTGAAATTATAAGCAGAAGAATCAAACTGAAACAGCTGCCTGAAGTACCATTCTACCAAAACTGCTTCTAAAGAAGAGAAAACATCAAAATGGTAGAATATAGAAAAAGTATGCAAAGAAGACCAAGTCATTGCTTTGCAAATCTGATCAACAGAAGCTTCATTCTTAAAAAGCCCAGGAAGTAGAAACTTACCTAGTAGAATGAGCCGTAATCCTCTGAGGCGGGAATCCACCCGACTCCAAATAAGCATGATGAATCAAAAGTTTAACCAAGATGTCAAATAAATGGCAGAAGCCTTTTGACCTTCCTAAAACCAGAAAATATAATAAATAGACTAGAAGTCTATCTGAAATCTGAATAGCTTCAACATAGGATTTCAAAACTCTTACCATATCCAAAGAAAGTAAGAATATTACCAAAGAAGTCTTAGGAAAACAATAATTCCTCCCTAATGTTGTTAGAATTTACAACTTTAGGTGAAAATTGAAATGAGGACAGCAAAAACCACTTATCCTGATGAAAAAAAAACAGAAAAAGGAGATTCACAAGAAAGAACAGATAATTCAAAAACTGTTCTAGCTGAAGAGATGTCCAAAAAGAACAATACTTTCCATGAAAGTAATTAATGTCCAGAGCAAGCATATGCTCAAATAGAAGAGCCTGAAAAGCCTTCAGAACCAAATTAAGACTCCAAGGAGGAGAAATTGGCTTAATGACAGGTTTGATACGAATCAAAACCTGAACAAAATGATGAATATCAGGAAGTAACACTGCCTTATCCTGATGAAAAATGAGAAAAGGATATTAACAAAAAAGAGCAGATAACTCAAAAACTCTTCTAGCAGAAGAAATAGCCAAAGTAACAATACTTTTCCAAGAAAGTAATTGAATGTTCAGAGAATGCATAGTTTCAAACGGAGGAGCCTGTAAAGCCCTCAGCACCAAATTGAGACTCCAAAGAGGAGAGATTGAATTAATGACAGGCTTGATACGGACCAAAGCCTGTACAAAACAATGAATATCAGGATGATTAGCAATCTTTCTGTGAAAAAAGAACAGAAAGAGTAGAGATTTGTCCTATCAAAGAACTGAAGACAAAACCTTATCCAAACCAACCTGAAGAAATTATAAAATTCTAGGAATTTTAAAAGAATGCCAAGAAAATTTATGAGAAAAACACCAAGAAATGTAGGTCTTCCAGACTCGATAATAAATCCTTCTAGAGACAGATTTACGAGCCTGAAACATAGTATTAATCAATGAGTCAGAGAAAACCTCTATGACTAAAAATCAAGCGTTCAATCTCCATCCCTTCAAATTTAATGATTTGAGATCATGATGTAAAAAATGGGCCTTGAGAAAGAAGGTCTGGTTTAAACGGAAGTGTCCAAGGTTGGCAACTGGCCATCCGAATGAGATCCGCATACCAAAACCTGAGAGGCCATGCTGGAGCCACCAGCAGTACAAACAAATACTCCATAAGAATTTTGGAAATCACTTTTGGAAGAAAAACTAGAGGCGGAAAGAAATAAGCAAAATGATAATTCCAAAGAAATGTCAACGCATACACTACTTCCGCCTGAGGATCCCCGGTCCTGAATAGGCCCCTGGGAAGTTCTTTATTCAGATGAGATGCCAACAGATCAATTTCTAGAAATCCTCACATCTGAAAAATTGAAAAACATATCTGGGTATGAGAGACCATTCTCCCGGATGTAAAGCTTGATTAACAGAGATAATCCGCTTCCCAAATATCTATACCTGGGGAAAAAACCACAGAATTTGGATAGGAGCTGGATTTAGCCCAAGCCAATATCCGAGACACTTCTGTCACAGCCTAAAGACTGATAGTCCCACCCTGATGATTGACATACACCACAGCTGTGACATTGTCTGAAAAACAATAAACGTCTCTTCTTCAAAAAAGAAACTAACTGAAAAACTCTGAGAATGCACGGAGTTCTAAAATATCAAATGGTAATCTCGCCTCCTGAGATTTCCAAACCCCTTGTGCTGACAGAGATCCTCAGACAGCCTCATAACCAAAAAGACTACCATCTGTAGAGATCATGGTCCAGGTTGAAAGAAATGAAGAGACCTGTGGAACTAAATGATGGTGATCTTAACCACCAAATCAAGATAGATAAATATTAGGATTCGAAGATTTAAAATGTGAAATCCTAGAATCCCTGCACCATAATTCAGCATAAAAAACTGGAAAGGTTCTTTCTATGAAAATGAGCAAAGGGAATTGAATCCAATGCTGTGGCCATAAGACCTAAAACTTCCATGCATATATAGCAACTGAAGGAAATAATAGAGACTAAAGGTACCGACAGACGGAACCCAATAAAATTGTCCCTTGTCTGATAGAGACAAAGACAGTGACACAAACTATCTGGAAACCTAAAAAAGGTGACCCTTGTGTGAGGAATCAAGAGCTTTTGAAAAAAAGATCCTCTAACTATGTCCTGGAAGAACAAGTTGAATCATATGAGATTCCGCATCCTCAGAAAATAATCTGAATGAAAACAGAAAAAAGAAGATATGCATCTATTGAATCTAATGAAAACAAATAATGCTATCACTGACCAAAAAAGGCAGAATAGTTTGAATAAAACTCCAAAACCCAGTTCCTAAAAATGGAACTGGAAGAAATACCCTAGAAGTTTCCAGGTCTGAGCAGTGCTTGAACCCCACGGGTGATCAGCCATGCTTCAACAGTACCCAAAATATATAGGACCGAAACACACTTAAGAAAGTGTTAGTCTTACTGGAATAGCTGGAATATAATAGAGAAAAAAGACTTCTCACAGACGGTTTACTCTGAACTTATTCTGTACCCAAAATCAAAGAAATTTGGACCGAATAGAACCAAATAAATTGCAAAAAGTCTTAACCTGCCCCTTTCCAGCCGAGCTGGAATACGGCACGTACATTGCAATTTTAGGGAGCTGATTTTTAACTGAAAAATTTGCAATTAAAAATATGTTACTTGGGAAAGAATTCAGGAATTCGTTCCTTAATAAGAACAACCAAACTAATATAAGCTTAAAGTTTTAGTCTTAGAACTCAATCTTGAATCCAATTATAAAACAAATAATTGATTATCTTAGAAAAAAAAGAAATATGGATTAAACCTCATTTGCGAAAATATTCAATAAAATGAAGACACAAATGAAATTATTAGCATGATAGTCCAGTTAAAGGACCAGTCAATACACTGGACTTGCATAATCAATAAATGCAAAACAACAAGACAAATGCAACAGCACGTAGTCTAGTAGATTTTGTCCCTTTAACAATGCTAAAATAAATCATAATCTGATACTTGATCTAAAAGTAAACAGAAAAAATTAAGCAATTGCAACATCATCCAAATAAATCACAGGTCCAAGAAAAGTACCTGAAACTAAATAATTTTCCATAAATAAGATACAACCATCTAAAGGAAAATAAATACTATTTTGCTATAGAAACAATAGCATAATTAGTAGGAGTAGAGATAGCCCCAATAAATTGGAGAACCCTCCAAATTGAATTTAACTGCCGGCAAAGAATATAGTTTAAAACCTTTGAAGAAGGAATAAAAGAAAATTCTCAGCCTATTCCATTCCCTAGTATGAGGAACTGGAAAAAAAACCTCTGAAAACACAGAAGAATAAATAAGCAGAAATAAAATGTTAGCTAGTCTTGAAAAAGAACTAGTTACCTTAATATCCAAAATAATCAACACCTTTTCAACAAAGAACAAATGTACTTTAATAAAAAAAAATAAAAAAGTAGATTTGTTAGTGTCAATATCTTATGAAGAAAATTCTGAATGAGAAAAAAACATCATCAGAGAAGGATAAATCAGTATGTTGTTGGTCATTTGAAACTTCAATAATTAAAAAAGAAATTTGAAAAAGACCTAAAAATTTTTTATTAGAAGGCACGATGTCAGACAAAGCCTTTAAAATAGAATCAGAAAAATATTCTTATAAATCTTCTAAGTATTTCTTGTACATAAGATGTAAAAAGAATAGCAATATATAAAGCATAAATACTAATGGATTCTGCATATAAAAGTTTAACATGAAACTTATAACAAACCATAGCTAAAGATAAACATTCATAACATTGAAAATAAATGAACTTAGCTTTGGTAGGACTGAACTCAGTCAACGGAATCCCTTAGTACGTTTTGAAACAGGAACAGTGAAATCTTGCAATATGTAATAGAAAAAAACAAAATTTAAAGCAAAATTATCAAATTCCTTAAATGACAGTTTCAGGAATGGGAAAGAATGCAAAATAATAAGCTTCTAGAAACCAGAAGCAATAAAAAAGTGAGGTTTAAATAATGTGAGGAAAAAAGTGGAACAAAAAGATGCCCACATTTTTTGGCGCCAAATACAACGCCCATATTTTTGGCGCAAAATATGACGCCACATCCTCTGACGCCGAAACCGACGCCCACATTTTTTGGCTCAAAAAGATGTCTGAATACGCATGCGTCAAAAAATGACGTTAACAGAATACAACTTCCGGCGTCAACTACGGCGCCGGAAATGACAATTTTTTGCGCCAAAAAAGTAAGCGCCAAAAAATGACGCAATAAAAATGAACATTTTCTGCCCCCGCGAGCCTAACAGCACGCAGGAAAAAATGGTCAATTGAAAATTTCCAAGGTAAGGAAAAAATAAATTGAAATGCATTATCCCAAATAATGAAACTGACGGTCTGAATTTTAAAGGAATACTGATTATCCTGAATCAAGGCAAATATAAGTTTATAGACATATATTTAGAACTTTACATATAAAGTGCCCAACCATAGCTTAGAGTGTCACAAAAAAATAAGATTTACTTACCCCAGGACACTCATCTACATATAGTAGATAGCCAAACCAGTACTGAAACGAGAATCAGTAGAGGTAATGGTATATAAGAGTATATCGTCGATCTGAAAAGGGAGGTAGGAGAAGAAATCTCTACGACCGATAACAGAGAACCTATGAAATAGATCCCCTAGAGCAGAGCTTTCCAAACTTTTCATGTTGGTGACACACTTTTTAGACCTACATAATTTTGCGACACAGTAATTCAGTTGTACTGGCAAACAGGAGTTTAAACTAACTTGTTTTAAGAGATATGGACACATACATAAATGATATAATAACGAAATGTATTTACAAGTAACAGTATGTAAGTATGTGCAAGAATTAAAAAAAAGTTTAATAACACCAATAGCTACTTACTATTTTAATGGGCTGCATGAGGTTGATGGGATGAACACAATTTCTGAATATTTGGTGGAATATTAGATAAAGACACTCGCATTTCATCATCAAGCATTTTTAAGCTTCCACTTTCTATCCATATATCAAGAGCAGGAGCAGCAATGCATTACTGGGAGCTAGCTGCAAAAAAAACCCCACTGACTTCTGACTTCAGCTTAGCATTTAAGCTGCCGCCCTCAGAGCTCGGTGAGTCTGATTGACTACTGCCCGTGCTGCAAACACACTGCTGTCCCACTCACTGACTACACGTGCAGTCACGAGCCAATTAAGGAGACACACGTACAGTCAGGAGCCAATGTGCCACCAAAGCCGCCAATGGGAATAGTTTCAGTTACCACTGAGCTGCACCAATAGGTTAAGATGATCTGTGACCCCTAGGTATCAATCACGAGTCAACCATGTGATATGCGTAGCAGGCAGGCGGAAAGTCAGAAACAAAAAAAAAAATTAAATTTAAAAAAAATTTGTGCTCAAGCAGGGACACACCTACACACTGCTGCCGACACACTAGTGTGTCCCGACACACAGTTTGGAAAGCACTGCCCTAGAGGTAGACCATTGTATTCAAATAGGCAATACTCTCTTCACATCCCTCTGACATTCGCTGCACTCTGAGAGGAAAACCGGGCTTCAACCTGTTGCGAATCGCATATCAACCTTAGAATCTAGCACAAACTTACTTCACCACCTCCACGGGAGGCAAAGTTTGTAAAACTGAATTGTGGGTGTGGTGAGGGGTGTATTTATAGGCATTTTAAGGTTTGGGAAACTTTGCCCCCCTGGTAGGAATGTATATCCCACACGTCACTAGCTCATGGACTCTTGCTAATTATTACATGAAAGAAAGAATATTTTACAATGTGTAGTTTCACCTCTCTTTAGGTTTAAAAATATAACATGTTCTGCTTGAAGTGTCATCTGAATATTACAAATTTTATTGGCCCAGAATGATACCATTCTCCAAAATCGAAATTACTTCTGGAGTGATATATGTCATCCATATTATTTTAATATGTTGTTCCCGCAGGGACATTGCTAGTTCTTTCTACTACCCTAATGCTTTTTACAATAATCTCTGGTGTCAGGTGGGGAAAATACAAATCCTTCCATTTTAGTGTAAGTTTAAGCATTTGATCCTCATATTCTGTCTGTTTTAAAATATTATATAAAAGTGAGATAGAATACTTCTTATTTTTATATGCACCAAAAACTGGAAGAAGAGCTGGATAATCCCAATCTTTCCCATATAAACTTATAAGTTTCAGGCAGTAGTCTCTCAATTGTATATACTCAAAATAATGCTTACTACTGCATGAAAACTGAGCTTGTAACCTCTCGAAATCTATAACCTTTGGAGTAATCTGTTCTCTATTTATCATTTGTGTCACCTTAGTTAGACCATGCTCCTCCCATCTTAAGCCAGAGTCTGTTAAGAACCCCAATTGGAAGTCCTGATTTCATTTAATTGTGAGATATTTAGAGACTGCGAATTTCAGATTCAATTTACTACAAATTTTGTGCCACGCAATTATTGAGTCCTTCAACACACTAACGGCTAGATTTAGAGTTCGGCGGTAGCCGTGAAAACCAGCGTTAGAGGCTCCTAACGCTGGTTTTAGGCTACCGCCGGTATTTGGAGTCAGTGATTAAAGGGTCTAACGCTCACTTTTCAGCCGCGACTTTTCCATACCGCAGATCCCCTTACGTCAATTGCGTATCCTATCTTTTCAATGGGATCTTTCTAACGCCGGTATTTAGAGTCGTGTCTGAAGTGAGCGTTAGAGCTCTAACGACAAAACTCCAGCCGCAGGAAAATAGCAGGAGTTAAGAGCTTTCTGGGCTAACGCCGGTTCATAAAGCTCTTAACTACTGTACCCTAAAGTACACTAACACCCATAAACTACCTATGTACCCCTAAACCGAGGTCCCCCCACATCGCCGCCACTCGATTAAAAATTTTTAACCCCCTAATCTGCCGACCGCCAACTACGTTATACTTATGTACCCCTAATCTGCTGCCCCTAACCCCGCCGACCCCTGTATTATATTTATTAACCCCTAACCTGCCCCCCACAACGTCGCCGCCAGCTACTTACAATAATTAACTCCTAATCTGCCGACCGCAAAGCGCCGCCACCTACGTTATCCTTATGTACCCCTAATCTGCTGCCCCTAACACCGCCGACCCCTATATTATATTTATTAACCCCTAATCTGCCCCCCTCAGCGTCGCCGACACCTGCCTACACTTATTAACCCCTAATCTGCCGACCGGACCTGAGCGCTACTATAATAAATGTATTAACCCCTAACCCGCCTCACTAACCCTATCATAAATAGTATTAACCCCTAATCTGCCCTCCCTAACATCGCCGACACCTACCTTCAATTATTAACCCCTAATCTGACGACCGGAGATCATCGCTACTATAATAAATGGATTAACCCCTAAAGCTAAGTCTAACCCTAACACTAACACCCCCCTAACTTAAATATAATTTAAATCTAACGAAATTAATTAACTCTTATTAAATAAATTATTCCTATTTAAAGCTAAATACTTACCTGTAAAAGAAATCCTAATATAGCTACAATATAAATTATAATTACACTGTAGCTATTTTAGGATTAATATTTATTTTACAGGCAACTTTGTAATTATTTTAACCAGGTACAATAGCTATTAAATAGTTAATAACTATTTAATAGTTACCTAGTTAAAATAATAACAAAATTACCTGTAAAATAAATCCTAACCTAAGTTATAATTAAACCTAACACTACCCTATCAATAAATTAATTAAATAAACTACCTACAATTACCTACAATTAACCTAACACTACACTATCAATAAATAAATTAAATACAATTGCTACAAATAACTACAATTACATAAACTAACTAAAGTACAAAAAATAAAAAAGAACTAAGTTACAAAAAATAAAAAAATATTTACCAACATTAGAAAAATATTACAACAATTTTAAACTAATTACACCTACTCTAAGCCCCCTAATAAAATAACAAAGACCCCCAAAATAAAAAATTCCCTACCCTATTCTAAATTAATAAATGTAAAAACAGCTACTATTCCCTTATTATACACTGAGAGTCAGATATCAGCAATATCACCAGTAGCCATGTTTAAAGTCTAGCAGGTAGAAATGATTTAGATAAAAATTGTATTAAGTACCATGATATATACTAAGTAGGTAAAATATCATTACCCTGTAATGAAGCAATTACCAAAATGGTCCACAGTTAAAGCTAAACCTTAAACCCCAATAATGAGTGAAGTCTATTAGAGGCCAACAATTAAACTAGAGGATAGGAACTGGCAGAGAGGAGCAGTGCGAACGCCTGGCGCACGTTTCGCAACTGCTTTTTCAGAGGCGCCTGAATCTAACTCCACGCAAGGTATTTAAAAGGATTGCTGGCCAATCCTGTGGCCATTTACATTTGAGCAAGTCAACGCCAACCAATCAGCATCGTTATAACAGTTGGTAATGTCTGGATGACAGATAATCGTCATCGTTGCACCAGCCAATTAAAAAAGGGGAGGGGCGGGGTTTGTGTTCCCCCGGTAATGTCTGCATGACAGATAATCATCATCGTTGCACCAGCCAATTGAAAAAAGGGGAGGAGCGGGGGTGTCCCTAGTAATGTCTGGATGACAGATAATCGTCATTGTTGCACCAGCCAATTGAAAAAAGGGGAGGGGTGGTGTGTGTGTGATGCTAAATGAATGAAGAAAATTTGATGATAGGAGTAAATTAGAAGGTTGCTTAAAATTGCATGCTCTATCTACATCATGGGAGAAAATATTTGGGGATAAGTATCCCTTAAAAGGGATATAAAAGTGCAAGAAGAAAGTGCTGTAATATGTTAGAGTAGTTTATTAATGCAGTATTACTTGTGTAACATTGTGTGTTAACCACAGCAGAGTAAGCTAGAGCTGCAAAGATTAACTGGGAGCTAGCTGAACACATCATATGAGCCAATAACAAAGTTGTGTGTAGCTACCAGCTAGCTCCCTGTAGCGTAAGATATGTAAATATTATTTTTTGACAGAGGATACCAACAGAAGAAGTCAGGTAACATATCACACTTTACATCTGTAATATACATGGCTTAAACATATTACTTGCACAGTTAACACATTACAAAGATTTGTTGATATTTATCTAACATTGTAATCAAGAAAGACAGTCCAGTTCTCTATATAACATATGGATACCTTACCTTTTCTTATAAGGATGAATAACTATACAACCTCAATAAATGGATATGGGTTAGATCCTAATAGAGTGATATCTATTTCTTAGGTCAACATTTCTTGGCCGACCCTTTAGTTAATACCTTTCAGAGGTCATGCCACCATAAAGCCTATATATCTAGGGGAGGGAAGAGGTAAGAATAGCGGTTTGTTTTGGGGAAAGAAAGAAAAAGAGAGAGAAAAAAAAGGGAAATTTGAATTTTTGGGATAAATTAATGGATTCATTAATCTGCGCAGATCTCTAACCATGGTGACCAGATTTCCTGGTAAAGTTCAATCTTATCTCTAATACGAAAAACATACTTCTCCATCCTTTTAATATAATTTAGATAGTTCAGCACCATTTGAAGTGTAGGTGGTGAGCTCTGTTTCCATTCTCTGGCTATCATGAGTTTGACTGTTGTCAGAAAATTTTTCTGGCCTGGGGAATTTTCGGAATAGAGAGATGAAGCAGACCCAGCTCGGGACTAAAATGTATGTAATAATTCATGTTACCTAAGAATTTAAAGCAGTCTTTCCAAAACCTCCACAGCCTAGGGCAATCTCACCAAATATGCATCCACGACCCGATTTTCCCACATAATCTCCAGCACAAGGTTGAAGAATTCGCAAAAATCTTATAAAGGTGTGTAGGGACTAGGTGCCATCTCACCACCACCTAATAGTGCAATTTCCAAAGCGTACAGTGTAGAATTTTTCTAGTAAATACAAGCTGTCTATTCCAAACCTTGGTGTCCACAGCCAGGCTCAGGTCTCTCTCCCATGCTTTCATAGGGTTTGAAGCACTCTCTGAGAGGCTATCCATCAAAATATAGTAGTTAAAGGACATGGCTCCCCCTGTCTTACGACCCTTCAGCCAGGTGCTCTCCCATTTTGTCAACTCTCTCAGGCCCTCACCCAAAAAAAACAAACTTCTCAGAAGGCTCCAAAATCTAAAAACGTCAAACTGATATTTTTGCGGAACTGAGAATAAGGGGGATATTTATCAAAAGTCTGGCGGATCAGGTCCGCCAGACCTCGCTGAATGCAGAGAGCAATACGCTCTCCGTATTCAGCATTGCACCAGCAGCTCTTGTGATCTGCTGGTGCAACGCCGCACCCTGCAGATTTGCAGCCAATCAGCTGCCAGCAGGGAGGTGTCAATCAACCCGATCGTACTCAATCGGGTTGATTTTCGGCGAAGTGTGTCCCCCTGCTCAGAGCAGGTGGACAGGGTTATGGAGCAGCGGTCTTTAGACCGCTGTCTCATAACTGCTGTTTCTGGCCAGCTTGCAGGCTCGCCAGAATCACGGGCCCTCAAGCTCCATCCGAAGCTTGATAAATGGGCCCCTAAGTCTTTGAAGCATTTTGTGTCCAACCATTTCCCCTTTATGCGCAAGTCTCTAATCTGCATGAGGCCTAAGTTATCCCAAAATGAATTGTGTGTCTCCTGCATGCATCTTACTATTCCGTTGATTGATTGTATAGGTGATGGATGTGGGGATATATTACTGTAGTGTTTAATCCTATCCCAAAATTGAGAGTTATTAAGAATGGGATCCAAACAAGGTCAGAAAGTTTGAGGTGATCTTGTAATAGAGCCTTTTCCACAGCCTGTCAACCGTCAGATCCTAGGCTATAACTCCAACCCAGAACATGGGACAATCACAACGCCTCGTAATATAAAATGACATTCGGTAGGGCTAGCCCACCCCGGCGAACTGGATTTTGTAAGATGTGCCTGGATGTACACGGCTTCTTGCCTTGCCATATGTAAGTGGATATGATACCCTGCATTTTTTTAAGATACTCCACGGGACTTGTAAAGGGGTGCAGCAGAACAAATATGTGATCTTTGGTAGGAACGACATTTTGATTGGTCCAGGAGAAAAACTCCCAGGGCTCCAATAGGGCACTGAATCCCGGTAATTTCTCAGTAAAGTTGTTAGCTATCATCTGAGGCAGGTCTGGCCCCAAAAGAATCCCTAAGTGTTTGATATGGGAATTTGACCAGTTGAAACTATACGCTTCCTGTGAGGAGGCTAGTATATTTGCATCTATATTAATATGCAGTGCTTCAGTCTTAGAAACATTTAGCTTGTAAAAACTGAGATCGACATAACAAGATAGCAATTTTTGTGATGTCATCCGCAAACAACACTATTTTGTGATGTGAATCCCCCAACTCTATCCCCCTAATGTCTGCATCTTGTCTTATTGTTTGAGCTAGGGGTTCTATCGTGACATTTATACATCTTATTTTGTGATTTTTAAGGAACCACACTATTGTGCACACACACTCTTTGGTGCCTTTATCTTCACAATTCAACTTGATATACGTAACTGTGTTTTTCTAGCTTGATATATTGACACTATCACGGAGTCTGCAGATTAATAATTTGCTAGGAGGAATGGTTATCGGTGCAGACTGATCACTGCACCTAATTCTGAGAGGAGTTTGTGTGTCAATTTGTAATTTGACACAGTTTTACTTTGTTTTAATTTTACTAGTGAAACATTCCACTCTCTTTTTACACATTATTCATATAAAAGTTAAGTTTTAAATCACTCCACTCCACACATTCACAAATTGCTATGATTATCCTCCTATAAGTGTGCCATATTATTCCCCCTTTTTCTGCCCTTCTTCTCTTACAATATGTGTTACACACGAGCATAAGGCACTACCTACCTTAATACTCAGGTCTACATTAGGTAGGTCAGTGGAGATAATCCACAACTACCCTCCCCCCCTGTCCTCCCCTGGGGGTTTTAGGGAAATTATTTCTATCTTTATTTGAAAAGCAACAATGTAAAGTTAGGAGCAAGCCCATTTTTGTTTCAGCACCTGGGTAGCACTTGCTGATTGTAAGCTAAATGTAGCAACCAATCAGCAAGCTACTGTTGGTATCCTCTGTTAAAAAATAATATTTACATATCTTACATTACAGGGAGCTAGCTTGTAGCTACATACAACTTTGTTATTGGCTCATGTGATGTATTCAGCTAGCTCCCAGTAAATATTTGCCCATTTTTGGTTCAGTTCCTGGGTAGCACTTGCTGATTGGTCGCTAAATGTAGCAACCAATCAGAAAGCTGCTATTGGTGTCCTCTGTTGAAAAAGAATATTTACATATATCTTACACTACAGATAGGAGGTTCAGAACCTGGGTAGCGCTTGCTGATTGGTCGCTAAATGTAGCATCCAATCAGCAAGTGCTACCTAGGGTTCTGAACAAAAAATGGGCCGTCTCCTAATCCTAGATTCCTGCTTTTTAAAATAAAGATAGCAAGAGAACGAAGAAAAATTAATAATATAAGTAAATTAGAAAGTTGCTTAAAATTGCATGCTCTATCTGAATCATGAAGGAAAAAAGAAAAAATGTGGGTTTAGAATCTGTTTAAGCTGTAGTTTGTGGTTGTCTATGGAGTGCTGAGGTCTCAGTTTTTGGCTTCCTAACACTATAGTATAATAGTCCCAGCTTTCTGTCCCACATTGGAGAAACTTGCACTGAGGTGGATGACTGTGGGAATCCGACATGAGATCTTATTTGTTCTTATGTATTTAATTGTATATTGTGTACCTACTGCAAATTACTTTAGAACAGACAAATTATAAAAAATATATACATATCTGGTGAATAAGTAGCAGAATATGAGGTCCATTACCAGTTCCATTGTGAAAACTTTATTTTTAACTGTTTCGTTACATTAATGAGGACTCCAAAATTACCCCTTTTTGATGATGATAGATAGATGTAATTTATTGTGCAACAGTTAAAGCTATGCTGGATACCATTATCTGTGCTTAAAAATAGATTGCCATCTTAAGCAATAAGTAAAAAATAGAACAATCTGCATAAGTATGAAAATTCTACCTTTAAAAAGGCATTGATTGTTAACTGTAGTCATTTGCATTATATGGGGTCAATTTATCAAGCTTCATATGGAGTGTTTCCGTTGATACCCCGTGTTTTCCGATGCTACATAACCTGTCAGCCTGCTCTGAGGTGGCGGACAGAAATCAACCCGATCGAATACGATCGGGTTGATTGACACCCCCTGCTAGCGGCCGATTGGCCGTAAATCTGCAGGGAGCGGTATTGCACCAGCTGTTCACAAGAACTGCTGGTGCAATGATAAATGCCGACAGCGTATGCTGTCGTCATTTATCAATGTGCAGCGGACATGATACGCTACATTGTATCATTCATGTCCGTTCACACTATAATAAATAGACCCCTAAATGTTTATGCCACTGATTCTCAACAAGATTGCTAGAGCACTTTGAGATATCTCAGCATAATGAAAAATTAGGGATAAGGGGAAGATAATTCAAACTACACATTTTGAGGCCTAGTTATCAAGCCGTCAACCTCAAATACGATGGAATTCCGCAGCGTATTTGTGGCGAGGCTGATTCGCCTTAGTTTTCAAAGGCTAGAGACCGGCAAAAGTAGAATTTTGTGACGTAAACTTCGATCCGCCGGACTCAGTCCGACACAGATCGATTCTTACGTCACTCCAGATGTTCCGCACACAAGTGCGGCACAATCTGACTACTTTTGCTAGTTATCAAAAAACTAGCAGGTACGCTCGGCACTTTTCTGGCCCAGCATACCTGGTTTTCAAACCGCCACCCTGGAGGCGGCGGATCCCATAGGAATCAATGGGAGTCTGACCATAGCGAAAGTACAAGTTCGCTGCTGCCAGACATCCTATTGATTCCTATGGGAGATGTCTGCACTTAACACCCTAACATGTACCACGAGTCTAAACACCACTAATCTGTCCCCCCCTACACCGCCGAAACTAAATAAAGTTATTACCCCTAAACCGCCGCTCCCGGAGCCCACCGCAAGCTACTCTATACATATTAACCCCTAAATCGCCGCTCCCGGAGCCCACCGCAACTATAATATATGTATTAACCCCTAAACCGCTGCTCCCGGAGCCCACCGCAACTATAATATATGTATTAACCCCTAAACCTATATTAAATTTATTAACCCCTAATCTGCCCCCCTACACCGTCACCACCTATAATACATTTATTAACCCCTATCCTGCCCCCCACTACACCGCCGCCACTGTAATAAATTTATTAACCCCTAAACCTAAGTCTAACACTAACCCTAACACCCCCCTAACTTAAATATTAATTAAATAAATCTAAATAATATTTCTATTATGAACTAAATTAATCCTATTTAAAACTAAATACTTACCTTTAAAATAAACCCTAATATAGCTACAATATAAATAATAATTATATTGTAGCTATCTTAAGATTTATTTTTATTTTACAGGCATCTTTCAATTTATTTTAACTAGGTACAATAGCTATTAAATAGTTATTAACTATTTAATAGCTTACCTAGCTAAAATAAAGAGAAATTAACCTGTAAAATAAAAACTAACCTAAGTTACAATTACACCCAACACTATATTATACTTTAATAAATGAATCCTATTTAAAACTAAATACTTACCTGTAAAATAAACCCTAAGATAGCTACAATATAATGAATAATTACATTGTAGCTATCTTAGGATTTATATTTATTTTACAGGTAACTTTGTATTTATTTTAGCTAGTTAGAATAGTTATTAAATAGTTATTAACTATTTAATAACTACCTAGCTAAAAGAAATACAAAATTACCTGTAAAATAAATCCTAACCTAAGTTACAATTAAACCTAACACTACACTATCATTAAATAAATTAACTACAAATAACTAAAATTAAAATACAATTACATAAACTAACTAAAGTACAAAAAAAAAAAGCTAAGTTACAAAAAATAAAAAATAAATAGGTTACAAACATTTAAAAAATATTACAACAATTTTAAGATACTTAGACCTAATCTAAGCCCCCTAATAAAATAACAAACCCCCCCAAAATAAAAAAATGCCCTACCCTATTCTAAATTTAAAAAGTTCAAAGCTCTTTTACCTTACCAGCCCTTAAAAGGGCCATTTGTGGGGCATGCCCCAAAGAATTCAGCTCTTTTGCCTGTAAAAGAAAAATACAACCCCCCCAACATTAAAACCCACCACCCACATACCCCTAATCTAACCCAAACCCCCCTTAAAATAACCTAACACTAATCCCCTGAAGATCATCCTACCTTGAGTTGTCTTCACTCAGCCGAGCAGCGATGGAACCGAAGAGGAGACCCGGAGCGGCAGAAGTTATCCTCCAAGCGGCGCTGAAGAAATCTTCCATCCGATGAAGTGATCCTCCAAGCGGCACTGAAGAAGTCTTCCATCCGGGCGATGTCATCTTCCAAGAGGCGCTGAAGAAGTCTTCTATCCGGGCGATGTCATCTTCCAAGCGGGGTCTTCAATCTTCATCCCGCCGACGCGGAACATCCTTCTTTCCCGACGGACTACCGACGAATGAAGGCGTCCCTTCAATTCCGATTGGCTGATAGGATTCTATCAGCCAATCGGAATTAAGGTAGGAAAAATCTGATTGGCTGATTGAATCAGCCAATCAGATTCAAGTTCAATCCGATTGGCTGATCCAATTAGCCAATCAGATTGAGCTCGCATTCTATTGGCTGATCGGAACAGCCAATAGAATGCGAGCTCAATCTGATTGGCTGATTGGATCAGCCAATCGGATTGAACTTGAATTGGCTTAATTCCGATTGGCTGATAGCCATCTTGGATGACGTCCCTTAAAGGAGCCTTCATTCGTCGGTAGTCCGTCGGTAAAGAAGGATGTTCCGTGTCGGCGGGATGAAGATTGAAGACCCCGCTTGGAAGATGACATCGCCCGGATAGAAGACTTCTTCAGCGCCTCTTGGAAGATGACATCGCCCGGATGGAAGACTTCTTCAGCGCCGCTTGGAAGATCACTTCATCGGATGGAAGATTTCTTCAGCGCCGCTTGGAGGATAACTTCTGCCGCTCCGGGTCTCCTCTTCGGTTCCATCGCTGCTCGGCTGAGTGAAGACGACTCAAGGTAGGATGATCTTCAGGGGATTAGTGTTAGGTTATTTTAAGGGGGGTTTGGGTTAGATTAGGTATGTGGGTGGTGGGTTTTAATGTTGGGGGGGTTGTATTTTTCTTTTACAGGCAAAAGAGCTGAATTCTTTGGGGCATGCCCCACAAATGGCCCTTTTAAGGGCTGGTAAGGTAAAAGAGCTTTGAACTTTTTAAATTTAGAATAGGGTAGGGCATTTTTTTATTTTGGGGGGGTTTGTTATTTTTTTAGGGGGCTTAGATTAGGTGTAAGTAGCTTAAAATTGTTGTAATATTTTTAAAATGTTTGTAACTTATTTTTTTTTATTTTTTGTAACTTAACTTTTTTTTATTTTTTGTACTTTAGTTAGTTTATGTAATTGTATTTAATTGTAGTTATTTGTAGGTAATTTATTTAATTAACTTAATGATAGTGTAGTGTTAGGTTTAATTGGTTAGGATTTATTTTACAGGTAATTTTGTATTTCTTTTAGCTAGGTAGTTATTAAATAGTTAATAACTATTTAATAACTATTCTAACTAGCTAAAATAAATACAAAGTTACCTGTAAAATAAATATAAATCCTAAGATAGCTACAATGTAATTATTAATTACATTGTAGCTATCTTAGGGTTTATTTTACAGGTAAGTATTTAGTTTTAAATAGGAATAATTTATTTAAGTATAGTGTAGTGTTAGGTGTAATTGTAACTTAGGTTAGTTTTTATTTTACAGGTTAATTTCTCTTTATTTTAGCTAGGTAGGTATTAAATAGTTAATAACTATTTAATAGCTATTGTACCTAGTTAAAATAAATTGAAATTTGCCTGTAAAATAAAAATAAATCCTAAGATAGCTACAATATAATTATTATTTATATTGTAGCTATATTAGGGTTTATTTTAAAGGTAAGTATTTAGTTTTAAATAGGATTAATTTAGTTCATAATAGAAATATTATTTAGATTTATTTAATTAATATTTAAGTTAGGGGGGTGTTAGGGTTAGTGTTAGACTTAGGTTTAGGGGTTAATAATTTTATTACAGTGGCGGCGGTGTAGTGGGGGGAAGGATAGGGGTTAATAAATTTGTTATAGGTGGCGACGGTGTAGGGGGGGCAGGATAGGGGTTAATAAATTTAATATAGGTTGCGGCGGGGTCAGGGAGCGGCTGTTTAGGGGTTAAACTATTTATTTAGTTGCGGTGAGGTGCGGGATCAGCAGGATAGGGGTTAATAACTTTATTATAGAGGGCGACGGTATAGGGGGGGCAGGATAGGGGTTACTAGGTATAATGTAGGTGGCAGCGGTGTCCGGGAGTGGCGGTTTAGGGGTTAATACATTTATAAGAGTTGCGGCGGGGTCTAGGAGCGGCGGTTTAGGGGTTAATACATTTATAAGAGTTGCGGCGGGGTCTAGGAGTGGCGGTTTAGGGGTTAATACATTTATAAGAGTTGCGGCGGGGTCTAGGAGCGGCGGTTTAGGGGTTACTAACTTTATTTAGTTGCGGGGGCTCCGAAGGTGCCGGTATAGGGGGTAGAACAGTGTAGTTTAGTGTGGGTGCTTAGTGACAGGCTAGCAAGAAAGCTGAGATCGGATGAGTGATAACTCTCACAGTCCGCTGCTCATCGCCCCGTACTAGGTGCGCGGCTTTTTGACAGCTTTTTTGATAACTTAGGCGAATTTTTGCAGGTCGTGGGGGCGATGTGAGGCAAGCTTAGGCAGGCGTATTGGGCCGGCGAAGGCAGGAAAAGTAGACGCGTTGATAACTTACCCCCTATAGCTTTCTTTGAGTTTAAACTATCTATATTTTGTTTCTTGTTTTTTTACTAATAAATGTTACACAACAATTTCTATCTATACATATACTTTGCTTTTATCATTCTATTTTATTAACTGAATCCTGAGGGTAACCCCACCAAGCCCTCCTTCATCATTACACCAAATCCACCCATCCCCACCTACACATTATAGCAACACCATTTATCAAACACCCCAGCAGTCACTAGCCCTAACTGTCCTGACCAGAGTTGCAACTAGATCTTCATAATAAGTAAGCTAACAAAGGTTTGCCAGTTGCCATATATATATTGAAGGTGATGGGTGGCATGGGTAGTGTAATCATTATGTTTTACTATATTTTCCTGCCTTTTTTAATTTAAATTCCCATCTTCCCACTAATGACTGTTGCCACCATTGAGTATTTGACTTGCTTCAGTAATAATGGGGGCATTAGCAACTACTAGAAACCCCATACAACCTCCATCACAAACTTCAAGACCACCAACCACACTCTACACCAGGCCTGTCCTTTGGGCAAGATGAGAAGCACACCCACCCTGGGCCGCACGCTTTGGGGATCCCTACACTGTCTGGGGTGAGGGTATGAGAAGGTGCATTTTAGTTGTATTTAGTTTATGAAGAAGTGTTTATGATATCAGGAGGTGCAATACATAGTGTTATTCTTTATATAGGACACACTGAATATTAGGAATGGAGTGGGCCATGCATTGGGAAGGGCATACAAGGGCAGTGAAATATGGGAGCTGGGCTGAGGGACCCCATAAATTTGTCTTGCTCAGGGTTCTAAAAATTTCAATGGTGGCTCTGCCCCCCACTCAACATGAATGAAAATGTAAAGAAAAAATAGATTCATCAGGAGTTTTTCATGAACTATAAATGCACACCAAGGGAGTACTTTTCTGTAGATTTATGCTGCTATCAAACCATACAGGCGTGCATCACACCGGTTTATCACATCTATTCATTGTGCAAAGTTTACTATTAAAGTATTAGATCTTTACTAGCCTAAGTTATCTATCTTTACTTTGTATGTGCACATAAATAGTATGGTACTATTTAAAAAAAAAATCTAGAAGTGGGCATCTTAAGATATTGAGACATTTAAATGGATGTACCCATTAAATGATGATAAATCATTGTATTCTTAACGATTGTTTTTCTCATATTTAATCTAAGCTACTTCACTGAAATAGAAAAGCAGATGAACGTATTTGATTACAGAAGGTTTTGCTATTTACAAAAAATCATGTGAAGCAACATAGATAGCCACCAGTATTTATAATTGCTTGTTTTGAAAACATAAAAGTGAAAAGTGTAAAAGATCCCTACACCATTCATAAAGCACACAAAGCTATATTTGTATTAATTTACCTAAACCATTATATCTAATAGTAAGCCGCTGTTAGTGGGTAAAAAGATATGACCAGTGGGAAAGAATAGAATGTATCTCTCGGTAAATATCTCCTGATTGTTACAAAACTGAGGGTGACCACCACCTGTCACACTGTTCCAAGGCCCATGTCCCATCTGTCAGCAGAATATCTTTAACAGATGTTAACTTCTTTATGTTGAGTCATAGCATTTTGTATTAAATTATTGTGTTTTGTGTGGACAGCAATATAGGATTTCTTATTCAGCTGTAGATTATCAGATGTGGGCAGGGTCCTTCTCTTCACTTGTACCTGTTTTAAAAATGTACTTAGCCTAAGTTTTGAGCATTCACTGTAACCCTTTGTATAGATCATAAAGATAGGTTAGACATCTCTGAATAAAGCATAATAACTTGGAATTTCTGATTTTAGTTACTTTTAATATGATTTCTTAAGGGATCATTAAATACAGTAGAACTGCATAATTATTAGATGCATAACAAAATGTAATAATACTTAAAGGGACAGTATACACTCATTTTCATATAACTGCATGTAATAGACACTACTATAAAGAATAAGATGCACAGATACTTTTATATAAATACCAGTATAAAATGGTTTAAAAACTTACTTAGAAGCTTTCAGTTTAGCTCTGTTGAAAAGGCAGTTGGAAAGCCCACTGCAAGTGGGAAATAAGACCCTCCCCCTTCTTTTGCATATGAAAAGACCCTTTACACAAACAGGAGCAAGCTGGAGAAGGTAGCTGACGGTATTCAAACGGTAATAAAACTTTGGGGCTTGGTTAGGAGTCTGAAAATCAGAGCAATGTTCTTTAAAAATAAGCAAAATAATACATTTAAAAAAACAAACAAACTTTATGGCCTTTATAAATAGATCATCTACAAAACATTTATGCAAAGAAAAAATGAGTGTATAATGGCCCTTTAACACTACTCTCAATTTCAAATGAGTATCTGTTTTTTTCTGACATATTTCAAAGTTCTGTTTTACCTGCCTCATATATCATGTGACAGACACCAACCAATCCCAAAAACACATATATTCTGTGAACTCTTGCATATGCTCATTAGGACTGAGATTATACACATTTTGAAAATGGGAGTAAATTGGATTTTTTTTAAATCTGAATCATGAAAGTTTAGTTTTTACTTTAGTATTCCTATACCTTACTAATCCCATAAACCATCTCTTTATAACCTCTATCTCTTGTTCTACACCCAGCACAACTCCTCACGGTTTATACTACCAACTATTGCTCCTATTCAACCCAAAACATCAATACACCACCACCACAACTTTCTAATTTACTTCTATTATCAATTTGTCTTCGTTCTCTTGCTATCTTTATTTGAAAAGCAAGAATGTAAGTTTAGAAGTTGGCCCATTTTTGGTTCACAACCTGGGTTGTCCTTGCTGATTGGACAGCACCAACAAACAAGTGCTGTCCAGGGTTTGAACCAAACTTAGCTTAGATGCCTTCTTTTTCAAATAAAGATAGCAAGAGAACAAAGAAAACTTGATAATAGGAGTAGATTAGAAAGTTGCTTAAAATTGCACGCTCTATCTGAATCATAAAAGAAAAAAATTGGGTTTAGTGTCCCTTTAAGAATTCCAAACAAGTTCTACATCATTCTAAAGACTGATAAATAGCCTGCAATTGTTTAGTGATTTAAACAATGTAAATTCATATTTGTAAATTTTATAAAATTAATAGGTTGAAAAGAAAAGCTCAAATTTATAGATTTCATAATATTGATTTTGTTACAAAGTGATATTATTTTATAGCTTTTATTATTTTATAGCCAACAATTCTACATTCAATTATAACCAACATACAATTAAAGTTCACTGTCTTAAGTAATTACTTAACTAATTAACCCCTTTATTGCTAAGCCATTTCCACACCTGTGCTGAGCTGTTTTGGAGTTTTTAGATGCTGGTCACATTAAATCCCAACTGTATGCAATTTTTAAGAGAAAAACCCACACATATTATATATTGTTTTTTCATCAGACCCAACAGATTCTAACTATAATGTTAATTTATAAATATATCATGACGTGAGAAATATTAAATATATAAATATTAAATATTAGTAAAATTTTCATTTAAAAAGGCTGCAAACTATAGCGCGTTTGTAAAATACTCTATACATAGCGCGTTTGTGTTGTTCTCTAAACTCTATATAGAGGGTTATAAATAAAGGCCTTTTGGTATAGTTATGTAAGTTTGATCTGCACATAAAGGCTCCATAAGTCTCTATACAAATAAATGGGCATTTATTCACACCAGGTGATCACTATTACCACAGGTTCCATGGCTATTAACCCTGAAAAATGCATATAGGGTGAATCCATCTCAAGTGGTACAACATAGGTTGCTTTACATTTTTAATTTTCCTTTTTTTTGTGTGATTACCTTTATATATTGGTATTGCAAATCCACCATTTTTTAATTTCTATTTTGCTTTGTTTAACCACAGCAACCATCTATGTGTCATGGCACACAACAAATTTTGGTTCTAAAGATGTTTATTGAAACCTCAATATCTCAGCTCAGTATGGTCCTAGCTCCTTGGAACAAAAATGGATCCCTGGATCACTACAGATAGACATATAAACATGCTGCGCATCCTTAATCCTTAGATTAAGAACTTTAGTCCGAATGTAATGATGAAAATGACTGAAAAAAAAACTTTTAAGGTAAATTTATAACGGGAATAGTTCAAATATCAGTCCTAATTTTTTTAGGGGGTACCTAGGTAAGTATACTGTACATGCTGAACGTATCAGGTTTAAGAATTGTCTTATTTTTTTATGGGGCGAGAGGCGAGAAAGTGCAATTTTTTTAACATTTCCCCTCATTTTCAGGTTGATTAGCTCTGGTGGAAGACCAGAGAGGAGCCTGACATGTTTTTACAGGTATACGACCTCTATTATAGTATTCAGCTGTAAAAACGAGTTTGAGATTCAATTGGTTACAGAGCAAGGGCTAATCTGGGGAAAAGCCTACTTTAGTCATGCATTTTGAGAAATGACAAGATGTAATATGGATCATAAACATAGGTTAGACATCTCTGAATAAAGCATAATAGTTTGCATTTTTCTGTTTTTAGTTACTTTTAATATGATTTCTTAAGGGATCATTAAATACAGTAGAATTTAATGCTGTTGGCATTTTACATTGCACAAGCAGTTCTGGTGAACTGCTTATACAATGCCAGCAGGGGGTGTCAATCAGCACGAATGTATAGGATCGGGCAGATTGCAGACCGCAGCCTCAGAGATGGTGGGTCAGATATGGCACGATCGCCAGGGTAGGAGCGGGTGGGAGCCCCCAGATCTCCCTCAAGATAGGAGAGTGCTAGTGACGGCTCTGAGACGTCATTAGCAACAGAGTGGGAAACTCCGTGATGGCTCAGAGACATTGTTAGCACTCAAAGGGTTAAAGCTACCATAAACATCTGTACTGCCAAAATATGTTGCGAGCCATGACACAAAGATGACCACTAAACCAAGTAAAATAAAAATTTAAAAACTGGTGGTTTGCAATATCAATATATAGTGGTAATCACTCAAAAAGAAAAGGAAAATTAAAAATGGTCAAGCAACCAACTTTACAATTACTGGACCACTTGAGGTGGACAGACCCTATATTTCAAAGAGGGGATTCTGCTCTTAAAAAGGGGTCTTTGGGGTCTCTATACCTGTTTGATCATCTGCTGCATATATTATTTTTGTCAGGTAGTCACTATTTTTACAGTAACCACATGACTATCAACCACTGAAAAGTGCATTTATTTCAAAGAGGTGGTTTTGCTTTTAAAAATAAGTTTTTTTTCTACAAAATATGTTTTTTTCTTTATTTTTTTAACAAATGGTACTTAGTGTACTTTCCCCAAGACCTACATTATTTGAAAGGGCAGGTGATTACCTTTTTTAAATGGTGGGTATTGCAGGTTTGTAGGAGTTAAGGGAGCTGAGATTGAGGGGTTTTTATATTACCCCCCTATCCAGCTCCCTTCTCCTCTTTCGATGCTGCTGCCACTTCCGGGTCTCTGTGTTTAAGTGACGTCACCACACCTACACGTGTCATCATCACGTACATACATACCTGGACTGCTCTTAGTGAGGCCTAGCACAACATTACCTCATACATGCCTAAATAAGGATAGGGGGTTTATGATTACCCCTGAAAGCTGCACTTCATCAGATGATGCCTATTTCTCAAACTGCGTACGGAGCTTGATACCCCTGTTTCCGTGCGAGCCATCAGGCTTGCCGGAAACAGAAATTATGAAGCAGCGATCAAAAGGCCGCTGCTTCATAACTTGTCTGCCTCCTCTGAGGCCGTGGACAGAAATCAACCCGGTCGGGTTGATTAACACCGATTGGCTGCAAATTTTCAGGGGGCGGCATTGCACCAGCAGTTCACAATAACTGCTGGTGCAATGATAAATGCCGACAGCGTATGTGCAGCGGACATGATATGCTACATTGTATCGTGTCTGCTCGCACTATGATAAATCTTCCCCATGGTCGTCATCTGCAGTATCTGCATTGTGCAAATAATGACCATACGTTGTCATTCACATCTAAGGGGTTAAACCCCATGTCCACTCAATCTAAACAATATCCACCAAAAAATGAATTATTACTCCTAACATCCACCCAAGAACCTATAAAAAAGACAAATATATGCACACATTTATATAATGAACACAATTGCCTTTGTTCTGATGCCAAACTTGGCTTAACGGGCAAGAAAAACTAAATTGTTTGTTGCAACTATGACAGTACTGTAAATTGTATTGATCTTTAAGAATAGTTATAATAAATAAAGGCTAAAAGATAAAGCATGAGCAGTTTAGTATTTATATTAATGCATGCCAATTGCAATCTCTCTGTTTCCTTTTATGGTCCATTTCTTTGCTGTTTTCTAAAGAGATTCAAATAGCTACTGAAGCACAGTTTATAAGCCTCCCGATGCATCAAATTGTTTAAATAATATTATTTTGTATACTGCTTAAAAGTCTATAGATTTTTAATTCTGCAAGCAAATTATCTGTGTATTATAAATATTTGTTAAGCCTTTTTTATCTGAAACACAGTTATGTTCTGCTGCATATTTTATTTGATGGCTCCACCCATTCTCCGAATTGTTATTTACAAGTCAGCCTATCATTCTACTCATAGCATTTATCAGCAATTAAGCACTACATTGAGAAACAAATTCTGGGTGGTAAAAATAAAAAATAAACAACAATAGAAAATATCAATGCTAGGGAAAAAGTATTGTATTTTATTTTTAAATAGCTGGGCTCAAAACCTTCCTGCCAAAACTAGTGGATGCAGACTTTGGAATAACTTGTAATATGTAAAAAAAAAAAAAATGATGTGAGGAGTCTTCCTCACAGCAGTTTGGCACACATCGGAGAAGGAAGAGTCATTCTGAGGAGCCAAAGATGTGGAAACAACCCTTGTTAAGTGAGCCCTAAGCCTGGCTGGAATATATTATCCAGGATGAGATTGTTGTCTTGGCCAGAATATGTCCCTTGAGGTGTTCCAAAGGAATAACAAACATACAAGATGACTTTCTGAATTATTTCATTCTTTCCAAATAGCCCACTCAAGGGTCAGGGGCTAGAGTACTAGATACTGGTGCTTGGCAGATGTCCTGTGCAAGGCCTGGTACTGGAGCTGGATACCAGTGCTTGGCAGATGCCCACTGCAGGGCTTGGGTACTGAAGCAGGATAGTGGTGCTTGGCAGATGCCCTCTAGAAGGCTCAGGTATTGGAGCAGGATACGGGTGCTAGGCAGATGCCCTCTGCAGGACTTGGGTCCTGAAGCTGAATAATGGTGCATGGCAGATGTCCTCTGCAAGTCTTGGGTACTGGAGCAAAATACTACTCACCTGATTCTGAACTTCAACCTAGCTGTATCCTATGTCAGCGTTGTTATGATTGGCCTATAACCAGCCCCACATCTGGTAAAGGTATAAAATAATTTATTAAAATTACATTGAAATACTCTTCAGTGGTACATCAGGATACAAGCAGTGAAAATCACAATATCATATAATCCCCCAATTCTTTATACTTTTACAGGATGTGGGGCTGGTTATGGGCCAATCATAACAACACTGACATAGAGCACGGTTAAAGCTCAGAACTACTTGAGTAATTCCAACATAAATGGTATACCTGTGTATAGTGTGCAATTGCACTATTTTCCTTTTCTTTTTAAAGATACGATGAGTCCACGGATTTCATCCTTACTTGTGGGATATCGCCTCCTGATCAGCAGGAGGAGGCAAAGAGCACCACAGCAGAACAGTATATATAGCTCCTCCCTTTGCTCCCACTCCAGTCATTCTCTTTGCCTGTGTTAGTGATAGGAAGAGGTAAAGTGAGGTGTTAGATTAGATTCTTCAATCAAGAGTTTATTATTTTTAAAATGGTACCAGTGAGTGCTATTTTATTTCAGGGTGTAGCCGTATTCCTTGTCAGCCTCTAGAGTAGAGCTACAGGTGGATTTAAAGCAATGGGAACTGGTGGGATTCAAATTATCTCTGTGCCTCACATACTGAGTGCTGCCCTGCAGATGATGGTTTAAGCAGATATTAACTAAAACCCTGTATGTCTCCACAGAATTACAGGAGGAGAAAAGGACCTCTTGATTATGTGGGACCAGTCATGCTGTCGCCCAGCATAGAGGTATGTGCAGCTCTTTACTTTCTGGGACATCCCTTAACTCAGAAACGACTGTGCCTATCCCTTGTCTGTTAGTGGGGAAATAATCCTTTAGTGTCAGGGTTACCCCCATTGCTATGTGCCACTTGACTTTCAGGGTGAGAAAGATGTGGTGGGACTGAGTCACGACGAAGGACTATAATTATTAAAGGCTCCTACTGTGACGATTTTATTTGTGTGGTGGTGCTTTGGGCAAGACGCTGAGGATTCCTATTAGCGGAGCTCTGATTCTTAAGACTCCGATTTAGGGCTGTGTGTAGTTACATTTTTAGTACTTATTTTATTGGACTGCTTGTTTTTTTTGAACGGAGTTGTCTGTTAGTTTGCTTAGACTGGGAAATTACAGATTTTCCTTTGACGTCCATGAAGGGCGGAGTTTTACTTTGCATGCTTCAGGGGAAGCTGCGCAGTTGTTTGACTACTCCGGATAAGACCGCATGGTTGTTCCCGACATCCGGCTGAGGTTTACAACAGGCAGCAGAGTGTTCACTAAGGATCACATGCAGTGGAGGCTCCTCTATAGGAGCACTTGAGCACGTGAACCCCCTGGGCCTGACTCGACCCCTGATGCCCCCTGACCCCTGATGAGCAAAAAAAAAAAAAAGTGAGAAATAAAATAAATAAATACATTTTTAAACTTTTTTGCTGATTAAATTAAAAAATACTCCTGAAATACTCCAGGCTCCACTGCAGTTACAAGTAAAAACATTAAAATTGCCTTATTTAGGCTGAAAGTGGAATGGGCATTTGCCTAATACTTCTATCTATCACACATGATGTGCAGTGCGATAGCTAGAAGTATAGGCAAAAGCTCTTTCCACTTTAAAGCTGCATTGACAGCAGCGCCACCTACAGGCCAGCCCATAGGTCTCATAACCGCACAGCTCTTAGTGTGCGAGAGCCAGCTGTCACGTGACACTAGCACACTAAGAGCTGTGTGTGTGGAGGCAGTAGCGTCAATAGGGGGGTGTGGCCCACACCGGGTGACACTGGTGGGTTTTCCCATTTGAGAGTTACGATCGCGGCGAGTGCTGCATGTCCTGATGGATCAGGATTATCACTACGGTGAGTCATTGCGTACAGTTAGGTGTTTTATCTCCAATTTATTTGCTGAACTTTGTAACTAAGTCTTATATTAAATACATGGAGACAGAGTTGATATACGCAGGGATGCGCAATTCCTATCGCCCGACGCCCAGGACATGTAGTTTTGTGCACCGGGCATGTGTTTTTTTTTTTTACATTTAGCCCTACTGCGGACAAGCAGACCACAGCAGGGCTTACATTTAGTTTTTTTGTATTATTGTTATTTAGTGCGGCTGCGAGTGAGCAGGGGACATATTATCCAATATGAATCAACTCCCTGTGTGCAACCAGCCTCCCCCTGTCAGTGAGAAGTACTCTTGCAACCCCGGCGGTCATGTTTGTCTATGTGTGTACTGGGTCCGCCCCCTCCCTATCCTCCAGTACTTCGCTTGTTAGCGGGAGCATGCTGACTTCATGCCGGGACAGCCAGTGCCCTGTGAGACTTCCACCCAGCCAGACCAATGGCGTTTAACACAGAGGAGTTCTTTGATGCGCCCCAGGATGTTAACCTGTCCTGAATGTCTATCTTTTAAAGTGCTTTTTCTAACTGTAACGATTCCAGGCAGCCAGAAAGTGACAAGTGCTATATTAAAGCATGTCACAAAGGGCAGCATTACAGTTAGAAAAAGCGTTTAAAAAAGATAGACATTCAGGACAGGTTAACATCCTGGGGCGCATCAAAGAACTCATCTGTGTCAAACGCCATCGGTCTGGCTGGGTGGAAGTCTCACAGGGCACTGGCTGTCCCGGCATGAAGTCAGCATGCTCCCGTTAACAATCGAAGCACTGGAGGATAGGGAGGGGGCGGACCCGGCACACACATAGACAAACACGACTGCGGGATCTTGTGAGAATACACCTCACTGACACGGGGAGGCTGGTTGCACACGGAGATCTACAGACATGGCTTAAAATTCTAGCTCTCTGGCTCTTACATTTCTTCATTCTTTACATGCGTCACAATATAACAGGAATTGGTAATCTACTGCACACGTGCCAAGATTGGCACACAGTCTAATTTTTTAATGGCAAGTAGAGTGCTTTGCTGTTGGTATCAATTCCTGTTATATTGTGATGCATGTTAAGAATCCAGAAATGTAAGAGAAAGAGCTAGAATTGTAACTATGGGCTGTAGATATTGACTACAGGCACAGGTAAAAACCTATTCAGGAGCTGCCAGCCTTGCACAATGGGGTTAAACAGAAAATGGCATGTGCTAAACCAACTAGAGCATGACATTTGTTGCATTATACTGTTCATTTAATGAATAAAACTTAGCACTGTAACTTACTAAGCAAACTACATACCCCTACATTAATGGTGAGTAGAAATATCATTAGATCTGTGCTGTCCTCCCTGTTCTGTCTCTATGCTTCTTCATCCCTTTCCCTTAATATAAGAGTCACTAGTAATTATATTGTATAGTTTACACTCATTATATTATATGTATGTACATATATATACTGTGTATGTATATATATATATATATATATATATATTTTATATATACTACTGTGTATGTATATATATATATATATATATATATATACACACACATTAAAATGGGCGGAGCCATCTGTGGGGGCGAGGCTAGTGCTCCCCCATCTTCAAAAGTCACCAGCCGCCACTGATCACATGTTTATCAGTTAAAACAGGTGATCTTAGGCGTTCTGCAGCTCAGCAAGCAGTGGTCGGTGTACCGGGGGGGCAGATAGGTGCCTCAGCAGAGCTGTTGAGGCGGATAGGTGCAATTTTTTTTTTCTGTTATCTATACATTTGCGGTCAGTGTTTTTTTTGGTGCAATAAAATTGTTCCTGTTTATATTTTTAAGGCACAGTATACTCTCTGTTTCAGAGGGTTGTAACAGACAGCATCCATATTAGGACTGCTGCATTAAATTGTTTCTGAATTATAATTTATCAGATTGTATTTTTAAAGGGCCACGACCAAGATTTGTTTTTGCTTTATATTTTATCATGGAAGATCTTCTAAACAGTACATGTTCCATGTGTTTGAATGCCAATGTGAAACCCCCTGTTACATTTTGTCCCACTTGCATTGAGAGGGCATTACAGTTTAGAGAACAAATTTTTCTTTATAAAAAAATTAACAAATGCAAATGTTTCTCAGGGTTCTACTGATGAGATTTAGAGTAATGCGCAATTTTCTCCCCAAGCGTCACAGCCCTTAATGCCCGCTCAAGTGGAGCCGAGTACCTCTGCAGCCTCTGCTGCAATTACTTTAAAGGACATAGCGTCCGTTATGTCATCCACACTTTCTGAGGTGTTGTCTGCCTTTCCCGTATTTCAAGGCAAACATAGAAGGAAGGAAGCCCACGTGGTTAATACAGCTTCTGATGCTTTGATGGCAATCTCAGATATACCCTCACAGAGCTCTGAATTGGAGGGTATGGAGGTCCTATCTGAAGGTGAACTTTCTGATTCAGGAAGTGTCTTGCCACTGACTAATTCAGAAGTGGTTTCCTTCAGGTTTAAACTTGAACACCTCCGCCTGTTATTCAGGGAGGTTTTGGTGACTCTGGAAGACTGTGATTCAATTGTGGTTCCTACAGAGAAATTGAGTAAGTTGTACAGATATCTAGAAGTCCCTTCTTATTCTGATGTTTTTCCAGTTCCTAAGAGAACGTCAGAGATTATTGCAAAAGAATGGGAGAGACCAGGTATCCCCTTCTCTCCTTCTCCCGTTTTCAAGAAAATGTACCCTATAGCTGAAACTATTAGGGACTCTTGGCAGACGGTCCCTAAGGTGGAAGCAGCCATTTCCACCTTGGCTAAACGAACTATAGGATAGTTGTGCTTTTAAAGACCCTATGGATAAGAAATTAGAGGGTCTCCTGAAAAAAATGTATGTTCATCAAGGGTTGCTATTGCAACCGGCAGCCTGCATTGTTATGGTTACAAGTGCGGCTGCTTATTGGTTTGATGCTCTGGAAGAATCTCTTAAAACTGAGACTTCTTTGGAAGAGATACAAGATAGGATTAAAGCTCTTAAATTAGCTAATTAATTTATTACAGACGTTTCTCTGTAGATTACCAAATTGGCGGCTAAGAGTTCAGGGTTTTCCATCTTAGCACGCAGAGCCTTATGGTTGAAGTCTTGGTCTGCGGATGTGTAATCAAAGTCTAAGCTTTTAGCTATTCCTTACAAGGGGAAGACCCTGTTCGGACCTGACTTGAAGGAAATTATTTCTGACATCAGGGGAGGCAAGGGTCATCTCCTCCCTCAGGATAAGAAATCCAAACAGAGGGGTCGACAGAGCAATTTTTGTTCCTTTCGAAACTTCAAGGGAATCCCCCTTCTTCTTCCTCTAAACAGGAAGATAACTATTCGCAAACCAAGTCTACCTGGAGACCTAACCAGTCTTGGAACAAGGGTAAACAATCCAAGAAGCCTGCTGCTGCTCCCAAGTCAGCATGAAGGGTTGGCCCCCGATCCGGGACCGGATCTGGTAGGGGGAAGACTGTCTTTCTCAATCCAGGCTTGGATGAGAGATATTCAGGATCCGTGGGCAATAGATATAGTGTCTCAGGGATACCAACTGGAATTCAGAAACTCTTCCCCCAGAGGAAGGTTTCTTCTTTCACGATTATCTGTAGACCAGATAAAAAGAGAGGTGTTCTTACGTTGTGTAAGAGACCTCTCCTTCATGGGGGTAATCTGTCCCATTCCAGTTCTGGAACAGGGTCAGGGGTTTTATTCAAATCTGTTTGTAGTTCCCAAGAAAGAGGGAACTTTCAGACCTATCTTAGATCTCAAAAGTCTAAACAAGTTTCTCAGAGTTCCATCTTTCAAGATGGAAACTATTCGTACCATCCTTCCATTGATCCAGGAGGGTCAATTTATGACAACAGTGGATCTAAAGGATGCATATCTTCATGTTCCTATCCACAGAGATCATCACAAGTTCCTGAGGTTTGCCTTTCTGGACCAACATTTTCAGTTTGTGGCTCTCCCTTTTGGTCTGGCCACGGTGCCCAGAATTTTCACAAAAGTTCTGGGATCTTTATTGGTGGTTCTAAGGCTGAGGGGCATCGCAGTGGCGCCTTATCTGGACATTATATACTGATCCAGGAGTCATCATTTCAACTGGCAAGGTCCCATACCGACATTGTACTTTCCTTCCTATGAACCCACGGGTGGAAGGTAAACCTGGGAAAGAGTTAGTTAATTCCTCAGACAAGAGTGCCCTTTCTGGGAACTCTAATCGACTCTATTTCAATGAAAATTTTTCTGACGGAAGTCAGAAAGTTAAAAATTCTGAATACGTGTCGAGCCATTCAGTCCAATCCTCGTCCGTCAGTGGCTCAGTGCCTGGACGTAATCAGATTGATGGTGGCGGCAATGGACATAGTTCCGTTTGCTCGTTTTCATCTCAGGCCTCTGCAATTGAGCATGCTCAGGCAGTGGAATGGAGATTATACAGATTTGTCTCCTCGAATAAATCTAGATCAGGAGACAAGGGACTCTCTTCTATGGTGGTTGTCGCTGGATCATCTATCCCAGGGGACATGCTTTGGCAGACCCTCATGGGTGATAGTGACAATGGATGCCAGCCTGTTAGGTTGGGGAACAGTTTGAAATTCCCTGAGGGCTCAAGATGTATGGACTCAGGCAGAGTCTCTACTTCCCATCAATATCCTAGAGTTGAGAGCAATATTCAATGCACTTCGGGCTTGGCCTCAGTTGACTTCAGCCCAATTCATCAGATTACAGTCAGACAACGTAACAACGGTAGCTTACATCAATCATCAGGGAGGAGCAAGGAGTTTCTTAGCAATGACAGAGGTAGCCAAGATAATACAGTGGGCACAGTCTCACTCTTGCCATCTGTCGGTGATCTACATCCCAGGGGTGGAAAACTGGGAGGCAGACTTTCTGAGCAGGCAGACATTTCATCCGGGAGAGTGGGAACTCCATCCGGAGGTATTTTCCAACCTGATTCTCAGATGGGGCAGTCCGGAGTTGGATCTCATGGCATCTCGTCAGAATGCCAAGCTTCCGAGATATGGGTCCAGGTCCAGGGATCCCCAGGCAGGGCTGATAGATGCCCTCTTCTTCCCAGAGTGATTGCTCGAGTCAAACAGGAGCGGGCGTTGGTGATCCTCATCGCACCTGCGTGGCCTTGCAGGATTTGGTATGCCGATCTGGTGGACATGTCATCTCAGCCACCATGGAAGCTACCATTGAGGAAAGACCTTCTCATTCAAGGTCCCTTCCATCATCCAAATGTTGTTTCTCTGCATCTGACTGCCTGGAGATTGAACGCTTAATTTTATCTAAGCAAGGTTTTTCTGATTCGGTTATAGATACTTTAATTCAGGCGCGTAAGCCTGTTACTAGGAAAATTTACCATAAGATATGGCATAAATATCTTTATTGGTGTGAATCCAAGGGCTACTCATGGAGTAGGGTTCAGATTCCCAGGATTTTGTCCTTTCTCTAATAAGGATTGGAGAAGGGGCTGTCAGCAGGTTCCTTAAAGGGACAGATTTCTGCTTTATCTATTTTGTTACACAAACGTCTGGCAAATGTTCCAGATGTCCAATCTTTTTGTCAGGCTCTGACTAGAATCAGGCCCGTATTTAGACCAATTGCTCCTCCTTGGAGTTTAAATTTAGTTCTTAGAGTTCTTCAAGGGGTTCCGTTTGAACCTATGCATTCCATAGATATTAATTTATTATCTTGGAAGGTTTTATTTCTGGTTGCTATTTCTTCTGCTCGAAGAGTATCTGAGCTTTCGGCATTACAATTTGATTCTCCTTATCTTTATTTTCATTCGGATAAGGTGGTGTTACGTACTAAACCTGGTTTTCTTCCTAAGGTGGTTTCAGACAAGAATATTAATCAGGAGATTGTTGTTCCTTCTAAGAAGGAACGTCTGTTACACAATTTGGATGTGGTCCGTGCTTTGAAGTTCTACTTACAAGCGACTAAGGATTTTCATCAATCATCTTCCTTGTTTGTCATTTTTGCAGGGCAACGTAGTGTTCAGAAAGCTACGGCTACCTCTCTTTCATTTTGGCTGAGGAGTATCATCCGTTTTGCATACAAGACTGCTGGACAGCGGCCTCCTGAATGAATTACGGCTCATTCCACTAGGGCTGTGGCTTCCTCATGGGCATTCAAAAATGATGCTTGAACAGATTTGCAAAGCTGCAACTTGGTCGTCTCTTCACACTTTTTCCAAATTTTACAAATTTGATACCTTTGCCTCTGCTGTTTTTGGGAGGAAAGTTCTTCAAGCAATGGTGCTTTGGTATTGTATCCCACAAGTAAGGATGAAATCCGTGGACTCATCGTATCTAAAGAGAAACAAATTTATCAGGTAAGCATAAATATTCTTTTTTTTCTCATTTGAGGTGCCTTGGACTCCAGAAAAGGATTGAATATACAGTGTATCCTGTTGTGATTACATATCACATAGCACCTTTTTATTATTTGTAATTTTTATTTTTTAATAATCACATTTGTTATTTATTCACTTCATTACTTGTGATTAATACAAATGTCACACTTTTTTAATATCCTTCTTAGTTAAATTCTTATTTGGCATCCAAACTGAGAACATTTCACATATTCTGTTTTAGATGTGGACTTTTTCCTTGCTTGAAGCAGAGTCTGAATCACAATAGGAGAAATATTGAGATTACTTAGCCTTGTCCACTCAGCAGCCAAGCCACAAAATTGAGCTTCTGTGGATTTAGGTTTTCCACTGGATCTTGATGCAATATGTCCGGAATCTTTGGAAGAATCCATGGAGGCTCAAGGGCCAATCTTTGAAGAAGTGAAAACCAAGCCCTGCTGGGCCAATTAGGCACAATCAGAATGAAGACAGTTCTCTCTTTCTGAATTTGTTTTGGAAGACGAGGTATTGGGGCAATTGCAGGATACACATTAATAAGACTGAAATTCCATATCTGAGCAAAATTTTACACCCCCAATGACTGATGATACATGTAACGGCTAAAAAAGCAAGGAACTTGATTGTTCTGACTGCTGGACATAAGGTCTATTCCCAGAAAACCCCACTTCTTTGCTATCATCAAAAATCTTCTCTGTTCAACATCCATTCTGTCGGTATGATCTCTGTTCTGCTCAGATTCTGATGACCGGGAAAATATATAAGCTTAAATTACAGATAGAGAGGATAGAAACTAAGTAAGTTGCTACACACAAGACAGGGATTTCAGCACATCATTTTTATTATAAATAATTCAAAGAACCTCACCATATAGATGGCTGAACACAGTGCTTTTCAAATTGTGCATATACACTACAGGCAGGGTATCTGCATAAACATAGAAAAGACAAATGAACCAAAAGTATTAAGAGACGAATATGTTCTGTAGACCTAAACACCAATAAGCAGAAATAAACAGGCAGGAGCAAATATCCCTAATTACCTAACAGAGCAACACCTTCACTAGAGGATGGCTACGCATTATGCGCAAAAAATCGGCCATCATAGTGATCCATGAGAATCTATGCCTGTTAGTAACACTGCTCCTATACTGAAATATACCAACAAACAAATAAGTTGCAAATATAAGTAAATGCAAACAAATCGAATGTACATCAATGACCCAATGATCATGTGTGGTAAAATAGACTATGGGGTTATGTACAACACCTATTTCAGAGGACACCACTATATTGGAATAGTGCTTGGTGGCATGAAAATATAAATGTATAAAAGGATCTATGTACAACCCCCAAAATGACTCTGATTATTAACATAACAATAACGATATCGCTATGTGGTACAGTGTTAAAAAACAGCAGAATACTCCAAACAAACTGGTCATATTATTCAAACTTATTACATGGAGCTATAAGACATCATAGATAGTATAAGGACTTTTGGTGTAAATAATGTCCTGAGTGAGGCAGTTCATATAACTGATTCCTCCATACGATATTACCATGGGACAAACAAAGTTTATAATTATGCCATAATTCGAACATTCCAGAGGCTTTTTTCCTCCATAATGCCGACATAAGGCTCCAAAGGTTTGTCTTGAAAACAGGCACAGCCACTTGTAGTAAACGTGTAAAAAGTAGAAATCCTCCTTAGCTGCTGTGAACTTGGAAACACCCAAGCATCCCGCTCTGAGTACGTCACTGCCGACGCGTGTTTCAACCCCCACGTGACTGCAACGTCATAGGGGTTTCCTCAGGGCAAACGGTTGTTAGTTTGGAGACAAAGCTGATTATTTAAAGGCCATGATGCAATGTGATTGGATGTCTTTTTTGGACTTGCAGCCAATTGACAAGGCCACCTTCATTCGTGCCCCTCATAAGGAAAAAGTGAAAGATTTAATGGACAAAGACCGATACCTTATTATACAGAGTGCCAGTAACACATATCTTATCTTTAGATAAAATTAAACACATTACAAATGACAGAAAAGATTAATTAAAAGAAAAAAAAAATTATATACATAAAGTGAGGAAATAAGTACAACTAATAAATGGTTCAAATGTCTTAATAAATATGACTACAAATTATTTATTAGTAATAAATATTTTTCAAATTCAAAATGTTTTCAAAATTTTAAACCTTGTGTGAACTGAATGAACGTAATACATATACATGTGCCATATATAAATTCTCTTAATATGGGTAATTCAAAACGGCCATTTAACATATTTATCAGGTTAGAGAAAAGCTGCAAATTCAAACTTCTTATTTAGGCCTTTTGGAGTTACAGTTTGTAACTTGTACATCCATGCTGTCTCTTTTTTGAGGAGGATAATGTCAATATCCCCTCCTCTTCCAAAGAGAGAACAAGCCTCATTGCCTGTTACCTTAAGATCATTTAGGGAGCAATTGTGGTGTGTTGCAAAATGTAAGGCCACACCACTTTTTATCTCTCCTTCTTTTGCAGCTTTTATGTCATCCCTATGCTCGGTCACCCTTTCCTTTAGCATGCGTCTAGTTTTTCCTACGTAAAAAAACGGATAATAAATAGATGACAGTCTCAGTTTTACAGTTAATAAACTGCTTAATAGGGTATGACAAGGAACCTGTTGAAAAAGTTTTCGTACGGACAATGTATTCACATAGGACACAATGTCCACATTGAAAGCTACCCTTAACCATTCTATGCTCCCCCAACCAACCTTTTGTATTGGGGCTTTTGATAAAATAGCTTTTAACAAGTTTGTCTTTGAGATTAGGAGCCCTCCTAGCAACTACGGAGGGCTTATCTACCACTAGCTTATCTCCCACTAGCTTGTAAAAATTGCCATTTCTGTGTAAGGATTCCACGAATCCTTTCCCAGTGGAAATTGAATTCAGTGACAAAACATACTTTCTGATCTTTAGGTTTAACTTTATTCTTATAGAGCAAGTCATCCCTATTATCTCTCCTAGCTCTGTTCACAGCATACTTTAAATTCCTTTTAGAGTATCCTCTGCTTTCAAACCTATTGTACATTTCAATAGCATGCATATTGAATTTTCTCATACTAGAACAATTTCTCCATAAACTGAGAAACTGTCCAACACGGATTCCATGTATCAAAAATTTGGGTTTATGACTAGAGGCTTCCAAAATATTGTTGGTGGCTGTGTCCTTACGTTAAATTTCTGTTGCTAAATTATTCCCTTCCTTTTTAATTTTGATATCAAGAAATGTTAACTCATTCTCATTGAAATCAAAAGTCAGAAGAATATTAAACAAATTTGTATTCAACACTAACAGACTCCTTCAATCATTCCTCAGTTCCCCTCCATAGGAGGAACACATCATCCACATAACGTAACCAAATCAAAACATGTTTTTCAATCCAGTCCTGGAGGTCACCAAAGACCACTATAGTGTCCCACAGGCCTAGATGGAGGCAAGCATATGATGGAGCACATGTTGCCCCCATCACTGTTCCTCTAATCTGTCTGTAGAACTTCTGATTGAATATTAAAATATTGTTTGTTAAAACTAATTTCAACAGGTCTAAAACAAACTCAGTGTACTTTCTATACATTGGACCTCTACTTTACAAAAAATATCTAGCAGCTTTTAAGCCCACCTCGTGAGGTATGGATGAATAGAGTCCCTCTACATCCAAAGAGACAAGTAGAGTATTTTGTTCTACATCTAAACCATCTAATTTCCTCAGGAGGTCTCTAGTGTCCTTTACATAAGAGGTTAGAGTCAAAAGGAAGGGTTTTAGAAATCTATCCACATAGTTCCCCAGGTTCTCTGTAAAACTCCCTATCCCAGATATAATAGGTCGTCCTGGGGGATCTCTTAAGTTTTTAAGTAGTTTTGGGATACAATAGAACACAGGAACCCTGGGGAACTCTGTATAAAGATAACTACATTCTTTTTTTATCAATGATTCCTTCTTTTCTTGCATTAAGCAGGTGTAGTAAAAATGATATGCTGAAATCCCTGTCTTGTTTAGTTTCTACCCTCTCTATCTGTAATTTAAGCTTATATGTATTTTTAAGGGTCTGCACTTCTTTCCTTTATATAAGGTTTAAGACCCGAGTCAAATTTTGAACTTAGGTCACCATAAGTGTAATTAATTAGTATAGCCTGACTCCCTTTCACCTATATATAGACCGGTAAAATGTACTGCTGTTCGATGGTGCACAAATTAATGTGCCCAATGAAAAACCGGGCTATCATATGAAGGACTGACAGGCTCTGAGTTCCTCCCTGAAATATGATGTATGAAATACTCATTTGATTATCGGACACAATATTCATCCAATTAACCACCATACAGGCATGGTTGGCGGGGGGGGGGGAGGTGAGGAGAGTAAATAATTTTTTTAAAAAAAAAAATGTAAAAACCCGGCAGTGATGAAGATTGTGGAGCAGAGGGGAAGTCTGCCTCTGCCGCCACATGGATGGGCCCCTGGCTGGAGGATGAATGAAGATGAGCCTCGCCCGGTGATGAAGATTGTGTAACATAGGCAGCAGAAGAAGCTGCGATAGTCCGCCTCCACTGTCGCAATGATGGCCCCCTGGCACCTGGAGCCATAGATGAAGATAGGCCCATGACAGATCAAGAAGAGCCGGGGTCCCCATCATATGTCAGTAACACTTTTGGAGTTAGTTAGGGTTTTTTGGAGGGTGTTTTTTTTTAGAATAAGCTTTGTTATTTTAATATTTAATCTGTATGCTAGCTTTTTTAGGTTGTTTTTTTTAATTGGTGGTAGGGGGCTCCTTCAATGTAAGTGGGGGGGGGGTTGGTAACTTTGTTATTTTTTTGCAAAAGAGCTGAGGAAAATGTACCAAAGTACTACAAGCTATTTTTCTAAAGAACACTAACACAAACATTTTTTAAAAGATTAACTATTATTGGAAGCATTTTAATTTTGGTACGCCAATCAGCAAAGTAATGCAATCTCTCTGAGGGCCTGATATTAAATCCTCGCCGCCATGGAGAGAAATCATACAAAATCTTTGGTATTTATTTTAGACCTTGTATTGTAATGTTGGAGTCTCTGTTGCCATAAAGAACACTACATAGCAACATAAACATTTCTCAAGATAAAATTTGTGTTTCTAAAAAAATGTTAAGGGCCTCATCGTAGTAATGCAGTGAGGTTTTGAATATCAGGCCCTGAGTGTTTTTCTAGGTATCTAGATTTTCTGTTAGCAGTAGCGTGTATGAATGTTATTTATATATAACCAGAATGAGAGAAAAAAAGAAAACACAGATTTCATTTAAAGGTACAGTAAAGTCAAAATTGAACCTTCATGACTCTGTTAGAGCATGCAATTTTAATAAACTTTCCAATTTACTTAATTTATTAAATTTGATTCGTTCTCATGGTATCTTTTAATGAAGAGTAAAACTGGGTATGCGCATGAGAGCTCTGGAGTGTGCACGTGTCTGTAGTATTCTATGGCAGCAGTGCTTTTCAACATTGTCTAACAAAGCTACAAATAATGTTGCAAAACATTGCTGTCTCCACCAATAATTCAAAAGTAGAGGGAACCTAGTCTTGAACCACCTATAGTGGACAGAACTAGGAATGGAGGGGAGAATGGTGGATATCCAATTTATGGGGTGTGGCAGCTTTTCTGTCCACTCACTGACTGCTAAAAGAAAAGGGTGGATCCCTCCAGCAGTGTGAGATCTCACAAGATTCTTGACTGGCAAATGTTGCTATACTTTTCTAAAGGGTGTTCTCTACATTTCTGTATGTGAAGGAGACACAAGTCCAGTGCAATACAATACAGCATGAAATCAGAATTTTGTTACACTTACACTTTGTGCTTTGTATTTTATATTACTTTACACTACAGACTTGCGGCCAGATTACGAGTTTTGCGTTATGAGGGATGCGGTACTAACTTGCACAATATTCTCACCGCTCACTTTTCTACAGAGCTGGTATTTTTACAAACCCGGCGTTAAAAGGCAAGAAGTGAGCGTAGAACAAAATTGTGCTCCATACCACACTCCAATACCAGCGCTGCTTAAGTCAGCGGTGAGCTGGTTGTACGTGCTCGTGCACGATTTCCCCATAGACATCAATGGGGAGAACCGGCTGAGAAAAAGTCTAACACCTGCAAAAAAGCAGTTAAGCTCAGTAACGCAGCCCCATTGATTCCTATGGGGAAACAAAATGTATGTTTACACCTAACACCCTAATGTGAACCCCGAGTCTAAGCAAGCCCAATCTTACACTTATTAACCCCTAATCTGCCGCTCCGGACATCGCCGCCACCATAATAAAAATATTAACCCCTAAACCGCCGCACTCCCACTTCACAAACACTAGTTAAATAGTATTAACCCCTAATCTGCCGCCCCTAACATCGCCGCCACCTACCTACATTTATTAACCCCTAATCTGCGGCCCCCAACGTCGCCGCCACTATACTAAAGTTATTAACCCCTAAATCTAAGTCTAACCCTAACACCCCCTAACTTAAATATAATTAAAATAAATCTAAATAAAACTTACTATTAATAACTAAATAATTCCTATTTAAAAATAAATACTTACCTGTAAAATAAATCCTAAACTAGCTACAATATAACTAATAGTTACATTGAAGCTAGCTTAGGGTTTATTTTTATTTTACAGGCAAGTTTGTATTTATTTTAACTAGGTAGAATAGTTACTAAATAGTTATTAACTATTTAATAACTACCTAGCTAAAATAAATACAAATTTACCTGTAAAATAAAACCTAACCTAAGTTACACTAACACCTAACACTACACTACAATTAAATAAATTACCTAAATGAAATACAATTAAATAAATGAAATACAATTTGCTAAATTACAAAACAAAACACTAAATTACAGAAAATAAAAAACAAATTACAAGATATTTAAACTAATTACACCTAATCTAATAGCCCTATCAAAATAAAAAAGCCCCCCAAAATAAAAAAAACCTAGCCTAAACTAAACTACAAATAGCCCTTAAAAGGTCCTTTTGCGGGGCATTGCCCCAAAGAAATCAGCTCTTTTACCTGAAAAAAAATGCAAACAACCACCCAACAGTAAAACCCACCACCCACACAACCAACCCCCCAAATAAAACCCTAACTAAAAAAAACTAAGCTCCCCATTGCACTAAAAAGGGCATTTGGATGGGCATTGCCCTTAAAAGGGCATTTAGCTCTATTGCAGTCCAAAGCGCTAACCTAAAAATAAAACCCACCCAATAAACCCTTAAAAAAACCTAACACTAACCCCCTGAAGATCCACTTACAGTTTTGAAGATCCGACAAACATCCTCAATGAAGCCAGGAGAAGTCCTCAATGAAGCAGGGAGAAGTCTTCATCCATGCCAGGAGAAGTGGTCCTCCAGATGGGCAGAAGTCTTCATCCAGACAGCATCTTCTATCTTTATCCATCTGGCGTGGAGCGGGTCCATCTTCAAGACATCCGACGCGGAGCATCCTCTTCTTCCGATGACTACCCAACGAATGAAGGTTCCTTTAAGTGACGTCATCCAAGATGGCATCACTTAATGGAACCTTCATTCGTCGGGTAGTCGTCGGAAGAAGAGGATACTCCGTGTCGGATGTCTTGAAGATGGACCCACTCCGCTCCGGATGGATGAAGATAGAAGATGCCATCTGGATGAAGACTTCTGCCCATCTGGACGACCACTTCTCCTGGCTTGGATGAAGACTTCTCCCAGCTTCGTTGAGGACTTCTCCCGGCTTCGTTGAGGATGGATGTCAGATCTTCAAAACTGTAAGTGGATCTTCAGGGGTTAGTGTTAGGTTTTTTTAAGGGTTTATTGGGTGGGATTTATTTTTAGGTTAGGGCTTTGGGTCGCAATAGAGCTGAATGCCCTTTTAAGGGCAATGCCCATCCAAATGCCCTTTTCAGGGCAATGGGGAGCTAAGGTTTTTTTAGTTACGGTTTTATTTGGGGGGTTGGTTGTGTGGGTGGTGGGTTTTACTGTTGGGGGGTTGTTTGTATTTTTTTTCAGGTAAAAGAGCTGATTTCTTTGGGACAATGCCCTGCAAAAGGCCCTTTTAAGGGCTATTGGTAGTTTAGTTTAGGCTAGGATTTTTTTTATTTTGGGGAGCGCTTTTTTATTTTGATAGGGCTATTAGATTAGGTGTAATTATTTTAAAAATCTTGTAATTTGTTTTTTATGTTCTGTAATTTAGTGTTTGTTTGTTTTTGTAATTTAGCTAATTGTATTTAATTTATTTAATGGTATTTAATTTAGGTAATTTATTTAATTGTAGTGTAGTGTTAGGTGTTAGTGTAACTTAGGTTAGGTTTTATTGTACAGGTAAATTTGTATTTATTTTAGCTAGGTAGTTAGTAAATAGTTAATAACTATTTAGTAACTATTCTACCTAGTTAAAATAAATACAAACTTTCATGTAAAATAAAAATAAACCCTAAGCTAGATACAATGTAACTATTAGTTATATTGTAGCTATCTTAGGGTTTATTTTACAGGTAAGTATTATTTTTAAATAGGAATTATTTAGTTATTAATAGTAAGTTTTATTTAGATTTATTTTAAATTATATATAAAAGTTAGGGGGTGTTAGGGTTAGGGTTAGACTTAGGTTTAGGGTTAATAAATTTAGTATAGTAGCGGCGACGTTGGGGGCTGCAGTTTAGGGGTTAATAAATGTAGGTAGGTGGTGGCGATGTTAGGGACAGCAGATTAGGGGTTAATAATATTTAACTAGTGTTTGCGAGGCGGGAGTACGGTGGTTTTTCGGGGTTAATATGTTTATTCTAGTGGCGGCGATGTCCGGAGCGGCAGATTAGGGGTAAATAATTTTATTTTAGTGTTTGCTATGCGGGAGGGCCTCGGTTTAGGGGTTAATAGGTAGTTTATGGGTCTTAGTATACTTTTTAGCACTTTAGTTATGAGTTTTATGCTACAACTTTGTAGTGTAAAACTCATAACTACTGACTTTAAAATGCGGTACGAATCTTGACGGGATAGGGTGTACCGCTCACTTTTTGGCCTCACAGGACAAGCTCGTAATTCCAGCGCTATGGAAGTCTCATAGAAAAAAAGACTATACGCAATTTGCGTAAGTTGATTTGCAGTAAGGCCAAAAAAGTGTGCGGTGCCCCTAAATCTGCAAGACTCGTAATACCAGCGGTAGTAAAAAAAAGCAGCATTATGAGGCTTAACGCTGCTTTTTTACTCATAACGCAAGACTCGTAATCTAGCCGTTGGTCTTATTTCTGTATTATTACATTTAAGCTTTGTACTTTTTCTTTTATATTTTAATACATTTTTAATACATTTTTAATACATTTAGATTTAGATACAGTAGTAATTTATAGATACTTAGCTAAATTGTTATTTGAGTTAAGTTTATTAAGTCCGCAACTCAGGGCAATAGGGCATTTAATCCCTTATGTGAGCAGTTTACATCTGATTGAAAAGGTTTTAACCTTTATGTCCTTTTTCAACATCAGAAACTGCTAATTCAACTCTTTATTTTGCCTTCAGGTTCAGCCGTTTTTATTGATTGTTTAATGTTCAAGTTTTCCAGAATGTCTCAATTTTTTTTGTAGATCCCAATGACTTAACAGAGTTTAATCTTACAAAACCTTGACTGAATGATTGAACTGCACATGTGGCTGCCTTGAAGAATGTAGCAACATTTTGTGAGTCAGCAGACTGCCCGATTCCACTGTAAATTCTTTGATGCTGAGATTTAGTTCACCGCCTGTTTACATATACTGTACATTATTGTACAACATGTTCTCAGCCTATAGCCATGCATTGGCCTTGTGTTTCACATTTGTTTGATTAACTATATTGATTCTTATGTCCCTTCTAAGCATTCTGAGGATTAAATAGTCATATAATGTTTATTATTAATACAAAGTTTTTATTAAATGCTTTACACTAAAAACCACACATTTTATTCTAGCAGCATTTATTTATATTCAGTGCAGTAAGAAACAAGAGATGGATTGTGTACACTTGATTCATTGATTTTAATGTGCCGCTTGAGAAAAAACAATTCTTTATATTCACTATATCCGCTATTCACTATGACAAGACAAAATTTAGAATGATGTTCGGTATAACATTAAAGGGATATAAAGCTGAATGAATTAAACACTCTGATATATGATTTGAACCCCTGCAAAAGGCTTAAACACATGGTTAACCTTTTAACTGCTAAACAGATTAAAACTATTCCATTCATTTATGTATATATCATGATGGATGAGAACTCTACAATAAAGTGTGTAAAAAAATGAATGTGAATTTTTATGGAAAATGTAATAAACTATCTTGTACAAAATAAGGTGTGTGTTGTTTCTATATTCTATAGTCAAATATAAAATAAGTTATCCTCATAAATTAGAATTAGATTTATGAAAGTGTGAGCAGACATGATACGATGTAGCGTATCATGTCTGCCACACATCGATAAATGCATAAGCTGTCTACATTTATCATTGCACAAGCAGTTCTTGTGAAATAGAGTTTAAAATATATAGTCCCATAATTCAGCCCCCTGAAATCTGAAATGTAGCTCACATTTACAAATAAATAAAAATAATAACTTATAACTGTCTCTGTTTTCTCTATATTATAATCTCCTTAAAATTAGATTACTATTTGCCAAGCAATCCCCTAACCTCTAGGTTTAAACAAAGTATGTCAATATCATAAATGTTTTATTTTGTTCTCTGAATGTATTTATTGCAAAGCTATACCACTGAATAATATACTGGAACTCTATAAACATAGCATAATAATAATAAATATAATAATATTTATTAACTATCCGTTGCATTAGTTTGACGACTATTGCTGTGACTAGAGTGATAGTTCACATGTAGAAAAGGGTGTGCTTTTTATCCCTGAGAAGTTTTGCACTTGAAATTCATTATTTACATTCTAAATATCACACATTTATGCTAATGATAGATAATTCTACTTCCAGAGACGGGAAAGAACTTTGATGCTTAAGAAATTATTGAAGAATGGGTTGAGCAGGCAAAGTCTAAATGCCTAGCTATACAAGGCTTCGTATACAGGTATGTAAGAAAACATAAGAATCACATGGGTGGTTACGTTGCAAGGAAGCCTTTAGAAAATATAGTTTAAATAACTGATTTTATGTGTTTCAAAAAAAAAAAGAAAAGAAAAAGAAACAGCAATGTGGCTTCCTCCTAAAGTATCGCCAAGATGTAGCATCTTTCTATGACAGCATCTCCCATTGATGGTAATAGCTATGTCTACTTGAAAGCTAACCTGCAACTTGAGCAACTCAACTTTGAAGCAGCTTGAGAATTGACAAGAGATCAGCTACTGGTAGTGACTATTCTAATGTACAACTGTTTCTTTCAGCAGTACATCCCATAGGATCGAAGGCTCAGTGTTATGCCGGGTTAGAGCTCTGTTAACGCGTTTGGCTTTGTTAATGTGGTCAGTGCGCCTAGTTAAATAGACACTTTCGTTGCTAAGTTCAGCCATGCTATTGTTGTGTGATAGTTCCGGCATGACACGGTTCTGCGTGCCTGACCCACGCTAATCAGTTTAAATAGCCCGGCTGAGCTTACCTCTGTGCCCTTGTATTGCTATTTTCTAGGTGCACTATTATACTCTGGTAATGTTGGGACAGAGTAATTGATTTGCCACTATTCAGCCACTGTGTCCAATTCATTGTCTGATAAAATTCATTAAAATAAATATTGCGCAAAAAAGTTATAAGGGCTCAAAGTTACGAGGTCTCAGGAGATACATACATTATATATATATATATATATATATATATATATATATATATATATATATATATATATATATATATATATATATATATATATATATATATATACAGGTGGCCCTCGTTTTACAACGGTTCAATTTACACCGTTTCAGAATAACAACCTTTTTTTCCAGTCATGTGACTGCTATTGAAAAGCATTGAGAAGCAGTGCATTTATTAAAATAGACAGAAGGTGGAGCTGTCCGCTTGTGTTGCAGCAAAGCCAAGCAAGCTGAAATTAAACAGTTTAACCAGACCTGAGCTATCGAGCAGATTTCAAAGGAACAAGCATCTTCCTGTCTATAAATCAGTCCAGATTGGAATGCATAGAAATAACTGTTTGCAGAAAAATGCAAGTGAAGTCTGTGTTGTGTGATTATTTTATTAGGTTTATAATGCTCGTTAGCATTTAAAGTCTTCATTTCAAAGCTTTAAAAATAATGTATTAGGTGTTACTTATGACAATTTTGAGAGGGGCCTGGAACCTATCTCCCTCACTTCCCATTGACTTACATTATAAACTGGGTTTCAATTTACAACGGTTTCAATTTACAACCATTCCTTCTGGAACCTAACCCCGGTGTAAACTGAGGGCTACCTGTACTGTATATATATAGATATATGTTTATATGTGTCTACAGATGTAATTATGTATTTACAGTCATATATACACATATAAACACATAAATACATATGTATACATATATAGACATAAATATAAGTGCTTTGGAGCCCTTTGTAAAAGCATGGCCGTGCGTGACGTGGACGGGGCCGGGGCGTGACGCTGGCAGGGCCACGCGGGCCCAGATGCCGAGAGACAGAGATCTCTAAAGAGGGGGGATAGAGAGAGCAGAAGATAGTGGATAGAGAGAGCACAAGAGGGGGGAGAGAGAGACAACAAAAGAGAGAGGGGAGAGAGACAGCAAAAGAGAGAGGGAGAGAGAGACCGCAAAAGAGAGAGGGGGAGAGAGACAGCAAAAGAGAGAGGGGGAGAGAGACAGCAAAAGAGAGGGGGAGAGAGATAGCAAAATAGAGGGGGGAGAGAAACAGCAAAAGAGAGGGTGGAGAGAGACAGCAAAAGAGAGGGGGGAGAGAGACAGCAAAAGAGAGGGGGAGAGAGACAGCAAAAGAGAGGAGGGAGATAAACAGTAAAAGAGAGGGGGGAGAGAGACAGCAAAAGAGAGGGGGGAGAGAGACAGTAAAAGAGAGGGGGGAGAGAGACAGCAAAAGAGAGGGGGGAGAGAACGCAAAAGAGAGGGGGGAGAGACACTAAAGAGATAGGGGAGAGAAACAGCAAAAGAGAGGGGGGGGAGAGAGACAGCAAAAGAGAGGAGGGAGAGAGACAGCAAAAGAGAGGGGGGAGAGACAGCAAAAGAGAGGTGGGAGAGAGACAGCAAAAGAGAGGAGGGAGAGAGAAAGCAAAAGAGAGGAGGGATAGAGACAGCAAAAGAGAGGGGTGAGAGAGACAGCAAAAGAGAGGGGGAAGAGAGACAGCAAAAGAAAGGGGGGAGAGAGACACTAAAAGAGATAGGGGGAGAGAGACAGCAAAAGAGAGGGGGGAGAGAGACAGCAAAAGAGAGGGGGAGAGAGACAGCAAAAGAGAGGGGGAGAGAGACAGCAAAAGAGAGGGGGGAGAGAGACAGCAAAAGAGAGGAGGGAGAGAGACAGCAAAAGAGAGGAAGGAGAGAGACAGCAAAAGAGAGAGGGGGAGAGAGACAGCAAAAGAGAGAGGAGGAGAGAGACAGCAAAAGAGAGAGGGGGAGAGAGACAGCAAAAGAGAGAGGAAGAGACAGCAAAAGAGAGGGTGGAGAGAAACAGCAAAAAAGAGAGGAGGGAGAGAGAAAGCAAAAGAGAGGGGTGAGAGAGACAGCAAAAGAGAGGAGGGAGAGAGACAGCAAAAGAGAGGGGGGAGAAAGACAGCAAAAGAGAGGGAGAGAGAGAAAGCAAAAGAGAGGGGGGAGAGAGACAGCAAAAGAGAGGGGGAGAGAGAGACAGCAAAAGAGAGGGGGAGAGAGAGAGCAAAAGAGAGGGGGGAGAGTGCACAAAAGAGAGGGGGGAGAGAGCGCAAAAGAGAGGGGGGAGAGAGACAGCAAAAGAGAGGGGGGGGACAGTAAAAGAGAGGGGGGAGAGAGACAGCAAAAGAGAGGGGGGAGAGAATGCAAAAGAGAGGGGGGAGAGAGACACTAAAGAGATAGGGGAGAGAAACAGCAAAATAGAGAGGGGGAGAGAGACAGCAAAAGAGAGGAGGGAGAGAGACAGCAAAAGAGAGGGGGAGAGAGACAGCAAAAGAGAGGTGGGGGAGAGACAGCAAAAGAGAGGAGGGAGAGAGACAGCAAAAGAGAGGGGTGAGAGAGACAGCAAAAGAGAGGGGTGAGAGAGACAGCAAAAGAGAGGGGGGAGAGAGACAGCAAAAGAAAGGGGGGAGAGAGACACTAAAAGAGATAGGGGGAGAGAGACAGCAAAAGAGAGGAGGGAGAGAGACAGCAAAAGAGAGGGGGAGAGAGACAGCAAAAGAGAGGGGGAGAGAGACAGCAAAAGAGAGAGGGGGAGAGAGACAGCAAAAGAGAGAGGAGGAGAGAGACAGCAAAAGAGAGAGGGGGAGAGAGACAGCAAAAGAGAGAGGGGGGAGAGACAGCAAAAGAGAGAGGGGGAGAGAGACAGCAAAAGAGAGGGGGGAGAGAGACAGCAAAAGAGAGGGGGAGAGAGACAGCAAAAGAGAGGGGGAGAGAGACAGCAAAAGAGAGGAGGGAGAGAGACAGCAAAAGAGAGGAAGGAGAGAGACAGCAAAAGAGAGAGGGGGAGAGAGACAGCAAAAGAGTGAGGTGGAGAGAGACAGCAAAAGAGAGAGGGGGAGAGACAGCAAAAGAGAGAGGGGGAGAGAGACAGCAAAAGAGAGAGGAAGAGACAGCAAAAGAGAGGGGGGGGAGAGAAATAGCAAAAAAGAGAGGAGGGAGAGAGACAGCAAAAGAGAGGGGGGAGAGAGACAGCAAAAGAGAGGAGGGAGAGAGACAGCAAAAGAGAGGGGGAGAGAGACAGCAAAAGAGAGGGGGGAGAGAACGCAAAAGAGAGGGGGGAGAGAGACACTAAAGAGATAAGGGAGAGAAACAGCAAAAGAGAGAGGGGGAGATAGACAGAAAAAGAGAGGGGGGAGAGAGACAGCAAAAGAGAGGGGGAGAGAGACAGCAAAAGAGAGGGGTGAGAGAGACAGCAAAAGAGAGGGGGGAGAGAGACAGCAAAAGAGAGGAGGGAGACAGCAAAAGAGAGGAAGGAGAGAGACAGCAAAAGAGAGAGGGGGAGAGAGACAGCAAAGAGAGAGGAGGAGAGAGACAGCAAAAGAGAGATAGGGAGAGATACAGCAAAATAGAGAGAGGGAGAGACAGCAAAAGAGTGAGGGGGGAAAGACAGCAAAAGAGAGGGGGGAGAGACACTAAAGAGATAGGGGAGAGAAACAGCAAAAGAGAGGGGGGGGGAGAGAGACAGCAAAAGAGAGGAGGGAGAGAGACAGCAAAAGAGAGGGGGGAGAGACAGCAAAAGAGAGGTGGGAGAGAGACAGCAAAAGAGAGGAGGGAGAGAGAAAGCAAAAGAGAGGAGGGAGAGAGACAGCAAAAGAGAGGGGTGAGAGAGACAGCAAAAGAGAGGGGGAAGAGAGACAGCAAAAGAAAGGGGGGAGAGAGACACTAAAAGAGATAGGGGGAGAGAGACAGCAAAAGAGAGGGGGGAGAGAGACAGCAAAAGAGAGGGGGAGAGAGACAGCAAAAGAGAGGGGGAGAGAGACAGCAAAAGAGAGGGGGAGAGAGACAGCAAAAGAGAGGGGGGAGAGAGACAGCAAAAGAGAGGAGGGAGAGAGACAGCAAAAGAGAGGAAGGAGAGAGACAGCAAAAGAGAGAGGGGGAGAGAGACAGCAAAAGAGAGAGGAGGAGAGAGACAGCAAAAGAGAGAGGGGGAGAGAGACAGCAAAAGAGAGAGGAAGAGACAGCAAAAGAGAGGGTGGAGAGAAACAGCAAAAAAGAGAGGAGGGAGAGAGAAAGCAAAAGAGAGGGGTGAGAGAGACAGCAAAAGAGAGGAGGGAGAGAGACAGCAAAAGAGAGGGGGGAGAAAGACAGCAAAAGAGAGGGAGAGAGAGAAAGCAAAAGAGAGGGGGGAGAGAGACAGCAAAAGAGAGGGGGAGAGAGAGACAGCAAAAGAGAGGGGGAGAGAGACAGCAAAAGAGAGGGGGGAGAGTGCACAAAAGAGAGGGGGGAGAGAGCGCAAAAGAGAGGGGGGAGAGAGACAGCAAAAGAGAGGGGGGGACAGTAAAAGAGAGGGGGGAGAGAGACAGCAAAAGAGAGGGGGGAGAGAATGCAAAAGAGAGGGGGGAGAGAGACACTAAAGAGATAGGGGAGAGAAACAGCAAAATAGAGAGGGGGAGAGAGACAGCAAAAGAGAGGAGGGAGAGAGACAGCAAAAGAGAGGGGGAGAGAGACAGCAAAAGAGAGGTGGGGGAGAGACAGCAAAAGAGAGGAGGGAGAGAGACAGCAAAAGAGAGTGGTGAGAGAGACAGCAAAAGAGAGGGGTGAGAGAGACAGCAAAAGAGAGGGGGGAGAGAGACAGCAAAAGAAAGGGGGGAGAGAGACACTAAAAGAGATAGGGGGAGAGAGACAGCAAAAGAGAGGAGGGAGAGAGACAGCAAAAGAGAGGGGGAGAGAGACAGCAAAAGAGAGGGGGAGAGAGACAGCAAAAGAGAGAGGGGGAGAGAGACAGCAAAAGAGAGAGGAGGAGAGAGACAGCAAAAGAGAGAGGGGGAGAGAGACAGCAAAAGAGAGAGGGGGGGAGAGACAGCAAAAGAGAGAGGGGGAGAGAGACAGCAAAAGAGAGGGGGGAGAGAGACAGCAAAAGAGAGGGGGAGAGAGACAGCAAAAGAGAGGGGGAGAGAGACAGCAAAAGAGAGGAGGGAGAGAGACAGCAAAAGAGAGGAAGGAGAGAGACAGCAAAAGAGAGAGGGGGAGAGAGACAGCAAAAGAGTGAGGTGGAGAGAGACAGCAAAAGAGAGAGGGGGAGAGACAGCAAAAGAGAGAGGGGGAGAGAGACAGCAAAAGAGAGAGGAAGAGACAGCAAAAGAGAGGGGGGGAGAGAAATAGCAAAAAAGAGAGGAGGGAGAGAGACAGCAAAAGAGAGGGGGGAGAGAGACAGCAAAAGAGAGGAGGGAGAGAGACAGCAAAAGAGAGGGGGAGAGAGACAGCAAAAGAGAGGGGGGAGAGAACGCAAAAGAGAGGGGGGGAGAGAGACACTAAAGAGATAAGGGAGAGAAACAGCAAAAGAGAGAGGGGGAGATAGACAGAAAAAGAGAGGGGGGAGAGAGACAGCAAAAGAGAGGGGGAGAGAGACAGCAAAAGAGAGGGGTGAGAGAGACAGCAAAAGAGAGGGGGGAGAGAGACAGCAAAAGAGAGGAGGGAGACAGCAAAAGAGAGGAAGGAGAGAGACAGCAAAAGAGAGAGGGGGAGAGAGACAGCAAAGAGAGAGGAGGAGAGAGACAGCAAAAGAGAGATAGGGAGAGATACAGCAAAATAGAGAGAGGGAGAGACAGCAAAAGAGTGAGGGGGGAAAGACAGCAAAAGAGAGAAGAAGAGACAGCAAAAGAGAGGGGGGAGAGAAACAGCAAAAAAGAGAGGAGGGAGAGAGACAGCAAAAGAGAGGGCAGAGAGAGACAGCAAAAGAGAGGGGGGAGAGAGACAGCAAAAGAGAGGAGGGAGAGAGACAGCAAAAGAAAGGGGGAGAGAGACAGCAAAAGAGAGGGGGGAGAGTGCACAAAAGAGAGGGGGAGAGAGCGCAAAAGAGAGAGGGGAGAGAGACAGCAAAAGAGAGGGGGGAGAGAGACAGTAAAAAAGAGGGGGGAGAGAGACAGCAAAAGAGAGGGGGGAGAGAACGCAAAAAGAGAGGGGGGAGAGAGACACTAAAGAGATAGGGGAGAGAAACAGCAAAAGAGAGGGGGAGAGAGACAGCAAAATAGAGGTGGGAGAGAGACAGCAAAAGAGAGGAGGGAGAGAGACAGCAAAAGAGAGGAGGTAGAAAGACAGCAAACGAGAGGGGGAGAGAGACAGCAAAAGAGAGGGGTGAGAGAGACAGCAAAAGAGAGGGGGGAGAGAGACAGCAAAAGAAAGGGGGGAGAGAGACACTAAAAGAGATAGGGGGAGAGAGACAGCAAAAGAGAGGGGGGAGAGAGACAGCAAAAGAGAGGGGGAAAGAGACAGCAAAAGAGAGGGGGGAGAGAGACAGCAAAAGAGAGGGGGAGAGAGACAGCAAAAGAGAGGGGGGAGAGAGACAGCAAAAGAGAGGAGGGAGAGAGACAGCAAAAGAGAGGAAGGAGAGAGACAGCAAAAGAGAGAGGGGGAGAGAGACAGCAAAAGAGAGAGGAGGAGAGAGACAGCAAAAGAGAGAGGGGGAGAGAGACAGCAAATGAGAGAGGGGGAGAGACAGCAAAAGAGAGAGGGGGGAGAGACAGCAAAAGAGAGAGGAAGAGACAGCAAAAGAGAGGGGGGAGAGAAACAGCAAAAAAGAGAGGAGGGAGAGAGACAGCAAAAGAGAGGGGGGGAGAGAGACAGCAAAAGAGAGGGGGGAGAGAGTGCAAAAAGAGGAGGAGAGTGCGCAAAAGAGAGGGGGGAGAGTGCGCAAAAGAGAGGGGGAGAGAGACAGCAAAAGAGAGAGGGGGAGAGAGACAGCAAAAGAGAGGGGGGAGAGAGAGACAGCAAAAGAGAGGGGGAGAGAGACAGCAAAAGAGAGGGGGGGAGTGCACAAAAGAGAGGGGGAGAGAGCGCAAAAGAGAGAGGGGGAGAGAGACAGCAAAAGAGAGGGGGGAGAGAGTGCAAAAGAGAGGGGGAGAGTGCGCAAAAGAGAGGGGGATAGTGCGCAAAAGAGAGGGGGAGAGTGACAGCAAAAGAGAGAGGGAAAGAGAGACAGCAAAAGAGAGGGGGGAGAGAGTGCAAAAGAGAGGGGGAGAGTGCGCAAAAGAGAGGGGGATAGTGCGCAAAAGAGAGGGGGAGAGTGACAGCAAAAGAGAGAGGGGGAGAGAGACAGCAAAAGAGAGGGGGGAGAGAGTGCAAAAGAGAGGGGGAGAGTGCACAAAAGAGAGGGGGGAGAGTGCGCAAAAGAGAGGGGGAGAGAGACAGCAAAAGAGAGAGGGGGAGAGAGACAGCAAAAGAGAGAGGGGGAGAGAGACAGCAAAAGAGAGAGGGGAGAGAGCGCAAAAGGGAGGGGGAGAGAACGCAAAAGAGAGGGTGAGAGAGCGCAAAAGAGAGGGGGAGAGAGAGCAAAAGAGAGGGGGAGAGAGTAAAATACAGGGACAGTGACAGCAAAAAAGAGGAGAGAGAGAACAAACGAGAGGAGAGAGAGAGCAAACGAGAGGAGAGAGAGCAAACGAGAGAGCGGAAGAGAAAGAGCAAAACAGAGGGAGAGAGACAGCAAAAGAGGGGGAGAGAGAGACCGCAAAAGAGGGGGAGAGATAGCAAAAGAGAGAGGGGAGAGATAGAGCAAAAGAGAGGAGGGAGAAAGAGAGCAAAAGATAGGGGGAGAGAGAGAGCAAAAGAGAGGGGTAAGAGAGAGCAAAAGAGAGGGGGAGAGAGAGAGCAAAAGAGAGGGGGGAGAGAGCAAAAAAGAGGGGGGAGAGAGAGAGCAAAAGAAAGGGGGGAGAGAGAGAGTAAAAGAGAGGGGAGAGAGAGAGAGCAAAAGAGAGGGGAGAAAGAGAGAGCAAAAGAGAGGGGGGATAGAGAGAGAGCAAGGGGTGGGACCGCTGTACTGCAAAAATGGCCCGTGTACACGGGCTTTAGGACTAGTATATAATAAAGTGTTTAAAGGGACACTAAATGCAATTTTCTTCTTTAATGATTCAGATAGAACATGCAACTTTCTAATTTACTCCTATTATCAATTTTTCTTCGTTCTCTTTATTTAAAAAGCAGGAATGTGATGTATAGGAGCCGGCCCATTTTTGGTTTAGAACCTGGGTTATGCTTGCTTATTGGTGGGTAAATGTCAGCCTCCAATAAGCAAGCACTATCCATGGTGCTGAACCTAAAATGGACTGGCTGCTAAGCTTTACATTCATGATTTTCTAATAAAGATAGCAAAAGAACAAAGAAAAATTGATAATAGGAGTAAATTAGAAAGTTAATTAAAATTGCATGCTCTATCTGAATCATGAAAGAAAAATATTGGGTTCAGTGTCCCTTTAACTGTGTATTTACTGTAAATATTTCACATTTTAGTGTTCTGCACATAGAATATTTTCTATGTTTTTATAAATATATATTTTATATATATATATATATATATATATATATATATATATATATATACACCCACACAGTATATATATATATATATATATATATATATATATATATATATATATATATATATACATATCTGTAAATATCTATACCTATATATAATCATCTATATACAGTATAGGTATAGATATATATTTTTGCAACTTGATTGACTTCTGTCTTTTTTGAACATCTACTATGTTACTATGCTACCATCAGATATATGTAAAAATATGTATTTTATGAATAAATAGAACATATTCTATATGAAGAACATTGGAATGTGAAATATTAATATTTTCATGTCAGGTTAGCGCACCTGAGACTATGCAATCAGGTTTGCGCATGAGTAGGGTGATTATTTTGCTCTATTGACTTATATGGGGGAATACAGTAACGCATTTGTGATATAAAAATTTTGGCTTTTGTGCGTGCTACCCGACGCGCCCAAAACCATACTTCTAGAGGACTTCACGCGCAAATGGGAGCGATAAATACTGCTCCACTTGTAATCTGGCCCTATTGGGTTTTAAAGAGGATGTAGAAAAGATGATATAAGGGGAGTAACTAATTAATATGACTCCTGGTTCCCATATGCAGAAGATCTATCATAATACTGATATATGTACTGTGTATGTATATATATATATATATATATATATATATATATATATATATATATATATATATATATATATATATATATATATATACACACATGTCTTTATGAAGCTTTTAAATTGATACACATGATGATTAAGGAAATGTGTGTGAAAATCAATAGTTTAAGTTGACTTCATTCCTGGGTTACTTATCACTAGGCTCAAGGGACTAACTAATGTAGTGAATTATCAGGTACTCAAACTGATGTAATAAGTGCACAGTCTGTAATTATCCTGCAATTAGTAGTATTGCCACTGGTTGGAAGTTACATCTCACTTTTCTTCTGCCTCCTTTTCCCTTTTATTTATGTCTTTGTTTTTCTATAAGAATTCTAAAACAACCAACACTACCCAAGATATCCATATTACCCCAGCCATACAATTCCAAACCAGGCTTTCTAAACCTCGCCCTGAGTACCACCTAGATCTCTGAACCATCTAGACCTCTCTTCCAGATTGTACAGTTTTTGCTATCAAACCACCCAGTCTCTACATTAAAAATAGTGTCTTAAATTACCTCATCCTTAGAAAATTTAACTGGTGTTATATAAAAAAATCAAATATCAAACAGATAAACCATACACATTACAGCTGAGCCTCAGACCATTATACTCTGCATTCGCTGTAAGGATTTAGGGCACAGAAATCAATGTGTATAGCTTATCCATCAATCTGCTCTCTTTGCATCAATCACTTCCCCTCTCTTTTTACCTAGGATCTTAGCTCTGGGTCTTTACCAAACTGCTACACTGTCTATTTCACAACTGAAAGGATATAGTAGAACAATAACATAAACACCAATTTTCCAAGAGTATACATATTGTGAGTTTGTTCACTTATGTAATCTACCCAGCAAGTGATGGCAATTTGAACTGTGATTTTTTCATAAGGAAATGTATCCACTCAACTGACAATCTACAGAACAGTTGATAGCACCTATTCTTTCTGTGTACAGTGTCATTATGTCAACATATTCTTGCCCAATCAGTTTGCAAGACATTAAATCACTATTGCCATATGTATATACTGTGCATATATATGTTTATATATATATATATATATATATATATATATATATACTCAAGGGCCACTTTATTAGGTACACCTGTTCAATCGCTTGGTAACACAAATAATCAGCCAATCACATGGCAGCAACTCAATGCATTTAGGCATCTAGACATGGTGATAACGACTTGCTGAAGTTCAAACCGAGCATCAGAATGGGGACTTTGAACGTGGCATGGTTGTTGGTGCCAGACAGGCTGGTCTGAGTATTTAAAAAACTACTGATCTACTGGGATTTTCACGCACTACCATCTCTAGGGTTTAAAGAGAATGGTCAGAAAAAGAAAAAATATCCAGTGAGCGGCAATTAAGTGGACGAAAATAGTTTGTTGATATCAGAGGTCAGAGAAGAATGGGCAAACTGGTTCGAGATGATAGAAAAGCAACAGAAACTCAAATAACCACTTGTTACAACCAAGGTATGCAGAATACCAGCTTTGAAAGAACAACACGTTGAACTTTGAAGCAGATGGGCTACAGCAGCAAAATACCACACCGGGTGCCTCTCCTGTCAGCTAAGAACAGGAAACTTGTCATGATCCGATCATTGCCGTGTCGCTGCGGCTTCCGGATCTGCTCTTACTTCCTTCCTTGTCACACCCCCTTTGATGTCACGGCCCCTTCAAATATACGGCGGGATGGCTCTGTGTTGCCCATTTGTCTGGTTTTCATTCTACATCCTGGCTTCATTTGGATCTGTGAGTTTATGCTCTTCTTCTGCCTGCCTGCCTGACCACCCTGTTGCCGAATCCTGAACTGCTTAAAGGGACACTGACCTCTGCCTGCCTGACCAATCTGTTGCCTAATCCTGAACTGCTTATAGGGACACTGACCTCTGCCTGCCTCACCACTCTGTTGCAGAATCCTGAACTGCTTAAAGGGACACTGACCTCTGCCTGCCTGACCACTCTGTTGCCGAATCCTGAACTGCTTAAAGGGACACTGACCTCTGCCTGCCTGACCACTCTGTTGCCAAATCCTGAACTGCTTATAGGGACACTGACCTCTGCCTGCCTCACCACTCTGTTGCAGAATCCTGAACTGCTTAAAGGGACACTGACCTCTGCCTGCCTGACCACTCTGTTGCCAAATCCTGAACTGCTTATAGGGACATTGACCTCTGCCTGTCTGACCACTCTGATGCCTAATCCTAAATTGCTTAAAGGAACACTGACCTCTGCCTGCCTGACCACTCTGTTGCCTAATCCTAAATTGCTTATAGGGACATTGATCTCTGCCTGCCTGACCACTCTGTTGCCTACTCCTAAATTGCTTAAAGGGACACTGACCTCTGCCTGCCTGACCACTCTGTTGCCAAATCCTGAACTGCTTATAGGGACACTGACCTCTGCCTGCCTGACCACTCTGATGCCTAATCCTAAATTGCTTAAAGGAACACTGACCTCTGCCTGCCTGACCACTCTGTTGCCTAATCCTAAATTGCTTAAAGGGACATTGACCTCTGCCTGCCTGACCCCTCTGTTGCCTAATCCTAAATTTCTTAAAGGAACATTGATCTCTCTCTTACTTGACCTTCCAATCGGAACATTCGCTGCCTGTGTTTCAGCTTCAGTTCATTGTTCTCCCTTTCAACTCATCAAGGACCAGCTCCTGTGGCTTTTCATCATTTGTGAGTACACTGTTTTCCATTTCTGCATACTAACTGTTTTCTTTCCTTAGTGGGTCACGTCCTGGGTTTTTCTCAGTGTGCTAGCGTGTGTAATCAATATCACCCTAGCAGTTGGGCCTAATCCTGGACTGACTCTATACGGCTGACAAAACTGAGGCTACAAATCGCACAAGCTCGCCAAAACTGGACTATAGAAGATTGCCAAAACGTTGCCTGGTCTAATGAGTCTTGATTTAAGCTGCGACACTCAGACAATAGGGTAAAAGTTTGGTGTAAACAACATGTAAGCATGGATCCATCCCGCCTTGTATAAACGGTTCAGGCTGCTGGTGGTGGTGTAATGGTGCGGAGAAAATTTTCTTTGCACACTTTGGGCCCCTCAGTACCAATTGGGCATCATTTAAATGCCAGGGCCTACCTGAGTATTGTTGCTGACCATACCCATCCCTTTATGACTACAGTGTGCCCATCTTTTGATGGCAACTTCCAGTAGGATAATGCACCATGTCACAAAGCTCAAATCATCTCAAACTGGTTTCTTGAACATGATAATGAGTTCACTGTACTCCAATGGCCTTCACAGTCACCAGATCTCAATCCCATAGAGCACCTTTGGGATGTGGTGGAAAAGGAGATTCGCATCATGGATGTGCAGCTGACAAATCTGCAGCAACTGCATGATGAGTGGCCGGTGAGTGTATATATATATATATGTACACCCCTCACATTTTTGTAAATATTGTATTATATATTTTCATGTGAGAACACTAAAGAAATGACACTTTGCTACAATGTAAAGTAGTGAGTGTATAGCCTGTATAACAGTGTAAATTTGCTGTCCCCTCAAAATAACTCAACACACAGCCATTAATGTCTAAACCATTAGCAACAAAAGTGAGTACACCCCTAAGTGGAAATGTCTTAATATTAGCCCAATTAGCCATTTTCCCTCCCCGGTGTCATGTGACTCATTAATGTTACAAGGTCTCAGGTGTGAATGAGGAGCAGGTGTGTTAAATTTGGTGTTATCGCTCTCACACTCTCTCATACTGGTCACTGGAAGTTCAACATTTCACCTCATGGCAAAGAACTCTCTGAGGATCTGAAAAAAAGAATTGTTGCTCTACATAAAGATGGCATAGGCTATAAGAAGATTGCCAAGACCCTGAAACTGAGCTGCAGCATGGTGGGCAAGACCATACAGCGGTTTCACAGGGCAGGTTCCACTCAGAACAGACCTCGGCATGGTCGACCAAAGAGGTTGAGTGCACATGATCGGCGTCATATCCAGAGGTTGTCTTTGGGAAATAGACAAATGAGTGCTGCCAGCATTGCTGCAGAGGTTGAAGGGGGGGGGGGTCAGCCTGTCAGTGCTCAGACCATATGCCGCACACTGCATCAAATTGGTCTGCAGGGCTGTCGTTCCAGAAGGAAGCCTCTTCAAAAGATGATGCACAAGAAAGCCTGCAATCAGTTTGCTGAAGACAAGCAGACTAAGGACATGGATTACTGGAACCATGTCCTGTGATCAGATGAGACCAAGATAAACTTATTTGGATCAGATGAGGAGTACAAAGACAAGTGTGTCTTGCCTACAGTCAAGCATGGTGGTGGGAGTGTCATGGTCTGGGCCTGCATCAGTACTGCTGACACTGGAGAGCTACAGTTTGAGGGAACCATGAATGCCAACATGTACTGTGACATACTGAAGCAGAGAATGATCCACTCCCTTTGGAGACTGGGCCACAGGGCAGTATTTCAACATGATAAGGACAAAAAACACACCTCCAAGATGACCACTGCCTTGCTAAAAAAGCTGAGGGTAAAGGTGATAAACTGGCCAAGCATGTCTCCAGACCTAAACCCTTGAAATGGAATGACACGTTAGGATCTGTTGTGTAGAGCAAGAGAGAAAACAATGAGTAACATAAATCTTTAATCAGCATGAATTAGGGCTAGGAGTTATGTATGTGTAGCTGTGACCGGACATCGTATAACTATGTGAGTTAGAAGCTGTCCTGTATCAGCGTATACTCTGCAGATTAACTGCTGGTGAGAAAAAGTGTCTAAATATTTTCCAAAATGAGGCAGAATCTGTTACTATATTGCTTTTACTCATTTGCAACAAAGTGATTTTCTAACTGTTGTATAATCTTACTACACAATGTAAGGGAAACCTAGCACAATATAGGTAAATAGAACAGGTATTTAAATATATACCGAGGACGGTATTTAGCAATTTGCACCAGAATATACCTTGGAGATGAATGAGTGTAGCAGTCAAGGCAAGGTAGACTGAGTTCTAGTGTTGGTTAAACTCCGCAATGGCTGTTTTGTGGAGCACGCTGTAATAGTGAGCAGGGAGGCTTCTGCAGATCTGCGAGCGACTCGAGCGGCTGAGGTAAATAGGCACTGGTCAGGCTGTCGGATCCCGGATGAGAGTGAGGAATTGCAGTGACATCAATGAACACTGGTGCAGAATCACGGAGCTGTACTAGGAGTCTTCTATGATCAAGGATGATATTCCGTAGTGAGCAGACTAGAAGTATAAGAGGCAAGGTTTCGTTGAAGCTGTTATAGCAGTAAATCAGAAAGAAACTGTCTATAGGGGCTATTATGATAAAATAGGCTTGGAGATACACAGCAAACACTTGTTCTGCAAACATGTGCAAATTACCAAGCAATTAGGGATGAATCCATGTCCTCTTTATGAGGAGGCAGGTGGAATAAGCCAACCCCTAAGTTAAAGGGACAGTATACATGACAACCCTATTGAGCATTTGTGGGGTATCCTTAAACGGAAGGTGGAGGAGCACAAAGTCTCTAGCATCCACCAGCTCCGTGATGTCGTCATGGAGGAGTGGAAGGGACTCCAGTGGCAACTTGTGAAGCTCAGGTGAACTCCATACCCAAGAAGGTTAAGGCAGTGGTGGAAAATAATGGTGGCCACACAAAATATTGACACTTTGGGCCCAATTTGGACATTTCCACTTAGGGGTGTTCTCTGTACTGGCTCATGGGTATAACCAGAGAAGGGAACAGTGGTATTTGCATCAGTATAATAACAGTATAATAATTTCAAATGTACCTTGGTGTCCTTTGGAAAATGTCCGCCACAGCCTTTGTTTGTGCCTGTCCCTGCTAATATATAAATATATACATGTATATATATATATATATATATATATATATTCCAAATTATCAGCAATTTTTACAGCTTCTGAAATAATCTACATATATGAGAATACAGAGGTTTTTCTCTTTATTATTTAGATTTTTTTCATTTATTGTATTAGAATTTTTTTTATAGATGATTGATAAATAGATATGATATAAAAATAGTTAAACAAATAGCTTCATATAGGTTATTTGCATTTAAAGTTATACTCAGCGCTTTTTACTTTTTTAGCCAGTTAACATTTGTCCTGTATCTTTCTCTGCACTACAAAGAATGCATTCCATCAAGCAATAAAAACCACTATTATTTCAAAGCATGATATATAGTTTTCACAGCAATGATTTTTAATAACAGATAGGACATAGCACAATGAAAAGCCAATCTTTTAGGTCCTCTTCATGCTGTTAGCTTTAGTGTCTCAGCAGATACCATTGATGAAATGAGTTTTCCAATTAGAAGAGGTCACCTATGTTGCAATGAGAAACTACAGAAAGATAAATGAAGTTGGGTCACGAATACAACACTGTGACCATACTGAAAACGCAGTTTATCATGTCGTTTTTAAATTATCCTTCCCCTGGTCTATTGCGTCTGTGGCGAGGAGGAGAATGTGCTGTAAACTGTCTAAAAACATAATCCTAATATAGATGTTAGAGGTGCTGCAGAATCTGTTGGCGCTCTACAAATAACCGATAATAATAATAATAATAATAATAATAATAATAATAAAATGTCAATTTTTTAAACATCATCAAATGAATGTTTTAAAAGAACATTTGCACTGCAATATTATTTAAATCAGTAAGATTGCATGGGTGATAATGAGAATTTGTTATAAAAGGACGGTCGGTCTGATCGAAATCATAAAAGAGTGATCCCAATGTTACTGCAATCCCATGTCCCTGGGAGCGCTCTCAGAATAAACATTTTCCAAAACATGAAAAGCAGTAAAACTGGGTGCAAATCCACTGACACAGGCATCTAATTCCATAGCAAACTGGGTGCAAATCCACTGACACAGGCATCTAATTCCATAGCAAACTGGGTGCAAATCCACTGACACAGGCATCTAATTCCATAGCAAACTGGGTGCAAATCTACTGACACAGGCATCTAATTCCATTGCAAACTGGGTGCAAATCCATTGACACAGGCATCTAATTCCATAGCAAACTGGGTGCAAATCTACTGACACAGGCATCTAATTCCATAGCAAACTGGGTGCAAATCCATTGGCACAGGCATCTAATTCCAAAGCAAACTGGGGCAAACCCCAACAGAAAGAGAAACTGGGTGCCAACTCTCTCTATATATTTAGAGAGGCAAAGAGAATAAAAAAGAAATAAAGCTAGGAATAATTGAATAAGAGGTCCTTCATCAGGAACTGTCAGGAATTTCTGCTCCTGCATCCTTGCCTCTCTAAACTCCTCCCAACTCCTCTTCTTAACACCTGTACACCTCTTACCTGATGCTTAGTATTTTGTCTAGAGGTCTTACTGCTGCTAGAACCCTAAGGTCCTTCCACTATAGTTAATCCTATCTCGTGACATTGTCTGAATAAGCATTCTACTCTGAGTTTTCAAGGTTTACAGAATCTGCCTTCCAGTGATTGATCACCAATCTCGATCAGCAACTTACAAACTTCAAGTCAAACTCTTGTCCTGCAACTCGCCACTCTCTCAGAACTGACAGGGGCTCACTTCCGGTTTCGGAGCTTCCACTAGGGTTGCCACCTCGGCCAAGTTTTCCTGGACACTTATGAATTACACATGCTGCAGGGTATGCAGGGAGGAACATGTATTGTGTTTCTGGACAGCACTATTCATATTCCTCCCTGCACACCCTGCAGCATGTGTAACTTGAGAAAGCTCAATTTTGTGCTCCACTTGTAATCTGGCCCATAATACATTTCGAACTATGAAACTTGTACATACAAATATGACCCTCAAATTCTCATTTATGACAGCTGTGTTTTGTTTGTTCTAACACCTTATATCTTTGAGCCCTTATTTGACTGCAATTATTTTTTAAATATTTTTTATTAGATGGTGTTATTATGAGTGTAACTGTTCTTTTAATTGTATTTTTGATGTTTTTTGTGCAACTTCTTTTTCAAGCATAACAGTAAGCCAGAGGTCTGAGGTCGCGCTAGCCTGACGCGCATTATATTAAATTACGCTCAAGGTGCAAGATTACATATGTGGCGTCACCCGCAAAAGTTTTGTGTTTAGTCCGGTTTGGCTATCACATATATGGCGCCGGTGTTTGGTCTGGTTTTGCTACCACATATATGGCGGTGTTTAGTCTGTTTTTGCTATCACATATACGGCGTTGCATATAAATACGGCACATATTTTTCACCCATCGCCCGCTAATTTTACTCCCATAAGCTAACATAGAACCGCTTTGCAAGATGGAATTACATATTCAGCACAAGGACTTACGCGGCGAAAATTGAGAAATTTCACTCCATTTTCACCTCACCACACATAGGCAAACACAGCAACCCTTACGCTACAAATGTGAGCACCGTAACTCCCGTAACACCCTGAAAATATAAACACCTAACACATGCGCAATATCTACCTGTCAAGCGCAATCCCCCACCGCAATAACTAATAAAGTATATTAACCCCTAATCAGCCAACCCCCACATTGCAATATGCCTAGTTAAAATATTAACCCCGAATCCCCCATTCACCCACATTGCAAACTACCTAATAAAGTACATTAACACCTAATCTGCCGAACCCCCACAACACAATAAACATAATAAATCTATTAACTCCTAAACCGCCAACTCACCACAACGCAAATAACTAATTAAATTACTAAAACCCCTAATCTAATTACCTAAGTTAAACAGCTCTTTTACATTTAAAAAAAAAAGTTCCCCCTAACAGTAAACCCCACCCACCCACTAAAACCCCCAAAATAAAAAAACCTAACACTAAAAAACCTGATACCCATTGCCCCTAAAAGGGCATTTGTGTGGTCATTGCCCTTAAAAGGGCATTCAGCTCTTTTACTGCCCAGTAAAATCCCTAATCTAAAAAATATATATATATTTAAAAAAAAAGCCTAAATCTAACCCCCAGATAGGTACTCACGATTCCTGAAGTCTGGTGGTGAAGTCTTCTTCCAAGCAGCGACATCTTCTTCCATAGTGGCGACCTCTTTTAGCTTCATCCAGGACCGCGGAACTGAAGGCCGGCGACTGCGGAATTGAAGAGCAGCGACGCAGAGCCATGGAGCGTGGAGGCTCCTCTTCGTACGATCACCACCTTACACTGAATATTGAATGCAAGTTAGGTGTTTAAATATGGCGTACCTTGCATTCCTATTGGCTGTTTTGAATCTTCAAATTCAAATCAGCCAATAGGATGAAAGCTACTCAAATCCTATTGGCTGTTTAAATCAGGAAGAAGATGTCGCTGCTTAGAAGAAGACTTCAATCTGGGGGTTAGACTTAGGCTTTTTTTTTTTTATTATTTAAATTTATTTTTTTTTAGATTAGGGATTTTATTGGGCGGTAAAAGAGCCGAATGTCCTTTTAAGGGAAATGACCACACAAATGCCCTTTTAGGGGCAACGGGTAGCTTAGGTTTTTTAGTGTTTAGGGGGTGTTTTTATTTCGGGGGGCTTTTTTATTTTCATAGGAATTATGTTTAATTTTTTAATTTTTGATAATTTGGTTTATTATTTTCTGTAATGTTAGACTATTTTATTTTTTGTAATTTTAGATTAATTTAATTTAATTTAATCTTAGTTTTGGTTTTTTAAATACTGTTAGGATTTTTTATTTTAATTGTAATTTAGTTTTTTATGTAATTTGTGGTTAGTTTAGGGGGTGTTAGGTTAATTAAATTACAGCTAGATTACGAGTTTTGCGGTATGAGTGAAAAAGCAGCGTTAAGGCTTTTTTTCACTACCGCTGGCATTACGAATCTTGCAGGTATAGATGCACCGCACACTTTTTTGGTCGTAACGCAACGTAATTACCACAGCTTTCAAAAAGTCCTTTTTCAATGGGACTTCATAGCGCCGGTATTACGAGTCTGCCTGGGAGGCCAAAAATCAGCCAATAGAATGCAAGCTCAATTGGATTAGCCAATAGGATTGAAGCTCAATCCTATTGGCTGATTGCATCAGCCAATAGGATTTTTCACATTTAATTCCGATTGGCTGATAGAATTCTATCAGCCAATCGAAAGTCAAGGAACGCCATCTTGGATGACGTCACTTAAAGGAACCTTCATTCTGCAAAAATACTTTGATTGAAGAGGATGCTCCGCACCGGATGTCTTGAAGATGGAGCCGCTCCGCGCCGGATGGATGAAGATAGAAGATGCTGTCTGGATGAAGACTTCTGCGGGCTTGGATGAAGACTTCAGCCTCTTGGATGAAGACTTCTGCTGGCTTCGATGAGGACTTCTGCCACTTCATTGAGGATGGATGTCGGGTCTTCAAAAACTTTAAGTGGATCTTCGGTGGTTAGTGTTAGGCTTTTTTAAGGGTTTATTGGTGGGTTTTATTTTTAGATTAGGGGTTTGGGCACCTGAAAAAGAGCTAAATGCCCTTTTAAGGGCAATGCCCATCCAAATGCCCTTTTCAGGGCAATGGGGAGCTTAGGTTTTTTCAGTTAGGATTTTATTTGGGGGGTTGGTTGTGTGGGTGGTGGGTTTTACTGTTGAGGGGTTGTTTGTATTTTTTTTTACAGGTAAAAGAGCTGATTTCTTTGGGGCAATGCCCCGCAAAAGGCTCTTTTAAGGGCTATTGGTAGTTTAGTTTAGGCTAGGGTTTTTTTTATTTTGGGTGGGCTTTTTTTATTTTGATAGGGCTATTAGATTAGATGTAATTAGTTTAAAGATCTTGTAATTTGTTTTTTATTTTCTGTAATTTAGTGTTTGTTTGTTTTTGTAATTTAGCTAATTGTTTTGAATTTAGTTAATTGTATTTAATTTAGGGAATTTATTTAATTGTAGGGTTAGGTTAGGTGTTAGTGTAACTTAGGTTAGGTTTTATTTTACAGGTCAATTTGTATTTATTTTAGCTAGGTAGTTATTAAATAGTTAATAACTATTTATTAACTATTCTACCTAGTTAAAATAAATACAAACTTGCCTGTAAAATAAAAATAAACCCGAAGCTAGCTACAATGTAACTATTAGTTATATTGTAGCTAGTTTAGGATTTATTTTCCCGATAAGTATTTAGTTTTAAATAGGAATTATTTAGTTATTAATAGTAAGTTTTATTTAGATTTATTTTAATTATATTTAAGTTAGGGGGTGTTAGGGTTAGACTTAGATTTAATTTAATATAGTGGCGGCGACGTTGGGGGCGGCAGATTAGTAACATACATAGTAACATAGTAACATAGTAACATAGTAGATAAGGTTGAAAAAAGACTGAAGTCCATCAAGTTCAACCTATATTTATTAGGGGTTAATAAATGTAGGTAGATGGCGGCGATGTTAGGGAGAGCAGATTAGGGGTTAATAATATTTAACTAATGTTTGAAAGGCGGGAGTGCAGCGGTTTAGGGGTTAATATGTTTATTCTAGTGGCGGCGATGTCGGGAGCTGCAGATTAGGGGTTAATAATTTTATTTTAGTGTTTGCGATGCGGGAGGGCCTTGGTTTAGGGGTTAATAGGAAGTATATGGGTTTTAGTGTACTTTTTAGCACTTTAGATATGAGTTTTATGCTACAGCATTGTAGTGTAAAACTCATAACTACTGACTTTAAAATGTGGTACGAATCTTGATGGGGTAGGGTGTACCGCTCACTTTTTGGCCTCCCAGGACAAGCTCGTAATACCGGCACTATGGAAGTCCCATAGAAAAAAGACTATACGCAATTTGCGTAAGTTGATTTGCGGTAAGGCCAAAAAAGTGAGCGGTGCCCCTAAATCTTCAAGACTCGTAATACCAGCGGTAGTAAAAAAGCAGCGTTATGAGGCTTAACGCTGCTTTTTTACTCATAACGCAAGACTCGTAATCTAGCCATTAGGTTTTAGTGTAAGGTAGCTTAGGTTTTATTTCACAGGCAATTTTGTATTTATTTTAACTAGGTAGTTAGTAAATAGTAATTAATTATTTATTAACAAGTCTACCTAGTTAAAATAAATACTAACTTACCTGTGAAATAAAAATTTAACCTAAGCTAACTACAATATAACTATTCGTTATATTGTAGCTAGCTTAGGTTTTATTTCACAGGTAATTATTTAGTTTTAAATAGGTATTATTTAGTTAATAATTGTAACTTTAATTTATCTCTATTGTAATTATGTTAAAGTTAGGGGTGTTAGGGTTAGGTTTAGAGTTTAATAGTTTAATTTAGATATTTGCGATGTGGGGGGCTGGCGGTTTAGGGTTTAATAGATTTATTTAGTGGTAGTGATGTGGGAGGCCAGAGGTTTAGGGGTAAATAGCTTTATTTAGTTGCGGCGATGTCGGGAGCGGCGGAATAGTGGTTAATAACTTTAGTATAGTGGTGGCAATATCGGGAGTGGCAGATTAGGGGTTAATAGTTTTGTTTAGGTGGCGGCGATATCGGAGTCAGCAGATTAGGGGTTAATAACATTATGTAGGTGCCAGCGATGTCGGTGGGGGGCAGATTAGTGGTTAATAACATTATGTAGGTGGCAGCAATGTCTAGGGCAGTAGATTAGGGGTGTTTAGTCTCAGGGTTTATGTTAGTGTGTTAGGTTTAAACGTAAGTTTTTTCCCCATAGATATCAATTGGGCTGCGTTACGGAGCTTCTTATTCCGCAATCGCAGGTGTTAGACTTTTTCTGACCCGCTCTCCCCATTGATGTCTATTATGGGGGAAGCGTGCACGAGCACGTTTAAAACAGCGCTTGTTTTTGGTGTGGTATGGAGCGTTTAAAAGCCCCATATCACAGGCACAAGCTGTGTTTTAAAAAACTTGTAATGGCTGCGCTATAAGGGGTTAAATAACGCAACTTTTGTTGCGATCGTTAATTTCCCTATAGCACGCATAACTCGCAATCTAGCTGTCTGTTTTTGTGTTTTTTTTTATGTTTGTCTAATTTTCTTGTTCAAACTATTTTTTTGTTTTATTCTTCTAAAAGAAATACTGCTTATACACTGAAATGGTTTAGAAAAATAAAACAAAACAAAAAGTCAAATTGTTATATGGACTGGAATCCATGTCACTATTACCTAGTTATAGAAACTAAATTTATATTAGGTGATAAACATTTAAAAAAACACTTTTTTATAGACCATTAAACTGTAAACATAATCAGGTCTTTGTAATCAAAATATGAAAATTTACATTATAATACTACAGAGGGAGAGGCAGGAAAGATGAATATTGTTAATTAATGAAACTTTTAGCATTTTAAATCATATGCCAAAAATAAAACCACAGGGATCTAAGCTTGTTAATTGCAAAGCACCTACTGTGTAATGTTATTTCTGTTTAAAATATAAATAAACTAGTTTACATAACAAAGAGAATAATTTATGTCTCACAGACTTGGTATCATTTTACAATACTATTTACCTACAGCTCATAAAAATAATATAAAAGAAAATTTGTACTTTCAGCTAGCTCCCAGTAGTGTATTGCTGCTCGTGAACATATTTTAGGTTTGATTTTCAACAAAAGATAATAAAAGAACAAGAAAGCTTGATTATAGTAGTAAATTGGAAAGTTGTTTAAAATTGTAAATACTATCTGTATCATGAAAGTATAAATTTACTTTACTGAACCCATTTCTATGAAGTGACTGTAACAACCAGTGATCTTTAGTAATAAGTACACAACTAACTGACCCTATAACAACCAGTGATCAGTATTAGTAAGTACACAACTAACTGACCCTGTAACAACCAGTGATCATTAGTAGTAAGTACACAACTAACTGACCCTCTAACAACCATTGATTATTTGTGGTAAATACACAACTAACTGACCCAGTAACAACCAGTGATTGTTAGTAGTAAGTACACAATTAACTGACCCTCTAACAACCAGTGATCATTAGTAGTAAGTACACAACTAACTCACCCTGTAACAACCAGTGATCATTAGTAGTAACTACACAACTAACTGACCTGTAACAACCAGTGATCATTAGTAGTAAGTACACAACTAACTGACCTGTAACAACCAGTGATCATTAGTAGTAAATACACAACTAACTGACCCTGTAACAACCAGTGGTTATTAGTAGTAAGTACACAACTGACTGACCCTATAACAAACAGTCATCATTAGTAGTAAATACACAACTGACTGACCCTTTAACAACCAGTGATTATTAGTAGTAAGTACACAATTAACTGACCCTATAACAACCAGTGATCATTAGTAGTAAATACACAACTAACTGTCCCTGTAACATTCAGTGATTATTAGTAGTAAGTACACAACTAAATGACCCTATAACAACCAGTGATCATTAGTAGTAAGTACATAACTAACTGACCTGTAACAACCAGTGATCATTAGTAGTAAGTACACAACTAACTGACCCTGTAACAACCAGTGATCATTAGTAGTAAATACACAACTAACTGACCTGTAACAACCAGTGATCAATAGTAGTTATTACATAACTAACTGACCTGTAACAACGAGTGATCATTAGTAGTAAGTACACAACTAACTGACCCTGTAACAACCAGTGATCATTAGTAGTAAGTATACAACTAACTGACCCTTTAACAACCAGCGATCATTTTTAATAAGTACACAACTAACTGACCCTATAACAACCAGTGATCATTTTTAATAAGTACACAACTAACTGACCCTGTAACAACCAGTGATCATTAGTAGTAACTACACAACTAACTGACCCTGTAACAACCATTAATCATTAGTAGTAAGCACACAACTAACTGACCTGTAACAACCAGTGATCATTAGTAGTAAGTAAACAACTAAATGACCTGTAACAACCGGTGAATATTAGTAGTAAGTACAGAACAAACTGACCTGTAACAACCAATGATCATTAGTAGTAAGTACACAACTAACTGACCCTGTAACAACCAGTGATCATTAGTATTAAATTCACAACTAACTGACCCTGTAACAACCAGTGATCATTAATAATAAATACACAACTAACTGACTGTTTAACAACCAGTGATCATTTTTAGTAAGTACACAACTAACTCACCCTGTAACAACCAGTGATCATTAGTAGTAACTACACAACTAACTGACCTGTAACAACCAGTGATCATTAGTAGTAAGTACACAACTAATTGACCTGTAACAACCGGTGATCATTAGTAGTAAGTACAGAACTAACTGACCCTGTAACAACCAGTGATCATTAATATTAAATTCACAACTAACTGACCCTGTAACAACCAGTGATCATTAGTAGTAAGTACACAACTAACTGACCCTGTAACAACCAGTGATCATTAGTAGTAAGTACACAACTAACTGACCCTGTAACAACCAGTGATCATTAGTAGTAAATACACAACTAACTGACCTGTAACAACCAGTAATCAATAGTAGTAATTACACAACTAACTGACCTGTAACAACCAGTAATCAATAGTAGTAATTACATAACTAACTGACCCTGTAACAACCAGTGATCATTAGTAGTAAGTACACAACTAACTGACCCTGTAACAACCAGTGATCATTAGTAGTAAATACACAACTAACTGACCTGTAACAACCAGTAATCAATAGTAGTAATTACACAACTAACTGACCTGTAACATCCAGTAATCAATAGTAGTAATTACTCAACTAACTGACTCTGTAACAACCAGTGATCATTAGTATTAAATACACAACTAACTGACCCTTTAACAACCAGTGATCCTTTTTAGTAAGTACACAACTAACTCACCCTGTAACAACCAGTGATCATTAGTAGTAACTACATAACTAACTGACCCTGTAACAACCATTGATCATTAGTAGTAAGTACAAAACTAACTGACCTGTAACAACCAATGATCATTAGTAGTAAGTACACAACTAACTGACCCTGTAACAACCAGTGATCATTAGTATTAAATTCACAACTAACTGACCCTGTAACAACCAGTGATCATTAGTAGTAACTACACAACTAACTGACCCTGTAACAACCATTGATCATTACTAAGTACACAACTGACTGACCTTGTAACAACCAGTGATCATTAGTAGTAAGTACACAACTAACTGACCCTGTAACAACCAGTGATCATTAGTAGTAAGTACACAACTAACTGACCCTGTAACAACCAGTGATCATTAATATTAAATACACAACTAACTGACCCTTTAACAACCAGTGATCATTAGTAGTAAGTACACAACAGACTGACCCTGTAAGAACTAGTGATCATTAGTAGTAAGTACACAACTAACTGACCCTGTAACAACCAGTGATCATTAGTATTAAATACACAACTAACTGACCCTGTAACAACCAGTGATCATTAGTAGTAAGTACACAACTAACTGACCTTGTAACAACCAGTGATCAGTAGTAAGTACATAATTGACTGACCCTGTAACAACCAGTGATCATTAGTAGTAAGTACACAACTAACTGACCTGTAACAGTCAGTGATCATTAGTAGTAAGTATACAACTAACTGACCGATAACAACCAGTGATCATAGTATCGTATACAACTAACTGACCCTGTAACAAACAGTGATCATTAGTAGTAAGGACACAACTAACTGACCCTGTAACAACCAGTGATTATTAGTAGTAAGTTTAGGTTGATTCTGCTGTATTAGTTTCAATTTAAATAACTTTCATTTAAAATGTACTCAACTGAAAGAAAACATTAATATTTTTTAAAAACTTCTCTTCTGCAACATCCCTTTAAATCATGTAGGTTTAAGATAAATGTCCAGATGTTGATTTTTATGTGTTAAACTATGAGTAGTTGTGACAAATATCTATCTATCAGTTTTCTACATATCTATCATCTATCATGTTTTTTTTTCCCTGAAATAACGATAAAACCTATTCAGGTAGAATACGAGTTTTGCGTTCCGATTTCAGCGTAATGGCAGTAAAGCACTATTACGAGTTGTGTCGGTATTGCTATACCACAAGCATTTTAACCTGTAACGCAACATCCATTCCGCACTCAAAAAAATGACCTTTTTATGTGGGATTTCCATAGCGTCGGTATTACAGGTTGTGTGTTCAGGCTAAAATGCTTGCGTTACAGCCTATACCGACACTATCCATACCGCCATCTTAGACCAGTAGTTATGAGTTTTGTGTAACAAAAATGTTTCACAAAATTCATAACTGAAATGTTACAAAGTGCACTAACAGTGCACCCATAAACTACATATTAACCATTAAACCGCCACCCTCCTGCATCGCAAACACTATATTAAACTTTTTAACCCCTAATCTGCCACCCACCCACATCGCTACTATTAAATACATGTATTAACCCCTAATCTGCCACCCCCAACATCGCCAACACTATAATAAAGCTATTAACCCCTAATCGGCCGCTCCCCGACATCGCTGACACTATAATAAAGTTATTAACCCCTAAACCTCCAGCCTCCCACATCTCCGCAACTAAATCAAACTTTTAACCCCTAAACCGCTGGTCCCACACATCGCAAAACACTAAATTAAACTATTAACCCCTAAACCTAACACCCCCTTAACTTTAAATTAAAATTACAATATAACTATCTTCAAATAAATAAAAACTTACCTGTTAAATAAAAAAAAATCTACCATTAAATTATAAATTAACCTAACCTTACTATTCTAATAAACCTAACACCATGAGAAAAATTTAAAAATATAAAATTACAAATAATAATAAACACTAAATTACGAAAAATAAAAAAAAACACTAAGCTTACAAAAAATAATAAACAAAATTATCAAAAATAAAAACAATTACACCTAATCTAATAGCCCTATAAAAATAATAAAGCACCCCCAAAATAGAAACACCCCGTAGGCTAGCCTAAAATAAATTACCAATAGCCCTTAAAGGGGCCTTTTGTAGGGCATTGCTCTAAGTTAAACAGCTCTTTTACCTGTAAAGTTGCCAAACAGTAAAACCCACCACCCAACCAACCCCCATAAATAAAAAAACTAACTCTAAAATAAACCGAAGATACCCATTGCCCCTACAGGGGTATTTGTATGGGCATTGCCCTTAAAAGGGCATTCAGCTCTTTTTCATTGCCCTTAAAAGGGCATTTAGCTCTTTTTTATATTGCCCAAACCCTAATCTGAATAATAAAAAAAAAACTAACACTAACCCCAGAATATCTACTTACAGTTCCTGAAGTCCGGGCATCCATCTCCATCCAAGCGGCGAGAAGTCTTCATCCAGGCGGCGACATCTTCATCCATCGCGGGGGCGCAGAGCGGCAAAGACATCCAGCGTGGAGCATCCTCTTCATACGGTCCCCGTCGTACACTGAATCTTCAATTCAAGGTATCCATTTCAAAATTACGTACCTTGCATTCCTATTGGCTGATTTGATTCTTCAAATTCAAATCAGCCAATAGGATGATTGCTTCTGAAATCCTATTGGCTGTTCAAAGCAGCCAAGAGGATGAGAGCTACTGAAATCCTATTGGCTGATTTGAACAGCCAATAGGATTTCAGTAGCTCTCATACTATTGGGGCTGCATTACAGAGATTTTTCATTCCGCACTTCAGGTGTTTTTTTCTAACACTCTCTCGCCATTGATTTCTATGGGGGAAGCATGCACAAGCACGTCAAAGCAGCCCTTGGATTTTGTGCGGTATGGAGCTTAACGCCACCATATCACATGCACAAGGAGGCTTTTCAGTAACTCTCAATAGTAGCGCTATGGAGAGTGAAATATCACAACTTTTTTGCCATTAGTTTCGCACCCTGTTTAGCGCAAAACTCGTAATCTAGGTGATTGTGTAATTATATCAGATAAGCACCAACAATCAGGATATAGTCATTCAAGGGCTCTCAGGATTTAATTGCCTTGTTAATCATGGTCACATAATTATATGATTGTTGCAGCTCTATATATAGTTATAATGCTATGAATGGTTTCAGCTATGATTAGCCTCCTAATAACCCAAGGAAGAGTTTTAATTTACAAAATGGATTGTTTTTACCAGATGATATAAAATGAAGCATAATTGGGATGTACTGATATAGCCCTACTCCGCTAGATTACAAATACATCTTTGTATAATCAGTTAACCTTCATTTCCTCATATGTATATATTTAGTTTTGCTGTCATCTGTTCTTTGCTATTTGCAAGAAATTCCTGAACAGTACATGAAAAAGCTGAGTCATTAATGATGTTAACTACAATCAAAGAGCAGGTTTTGTGCAGAACAAACAGATGCGCCACACACCTGTGTCCTTTACCCTTGAATACCATCAGAAGGTACAAACATAATTGAACTGCGCCTGCCCAGATCAAATAAAAATAGATAACAAGTAATTACTAACATATGATGTCATATAGAATATTAGCAAGTCTGTGTGTCATTTTTTTTTTACTGCTTTTCAATAATTAATTAACCAATACTTGGGTAATGTTTTTTCATTATCTCTGCAGATATTAAGAGATACGATAAATATCTGGTTTTAGGTTTGGACTTGATCTAATCTACTGTTCTCATGCTATGGAATGACATGTCAGCTATATAAACATTTTAGTTAAGATCTTGTTTTCTACAGCTGTATTTCAATAGCATAAACTGTGCATAAAAGACCGCTGATGTCCGACTGTGCGAGAAAGGGCACAAGTGGATCAGTGGTGCATGTTAGTGTGATATAGACAAGTTTGTGGCATGGGAAGGTTAGGAGGGAGGTAGGTGGGTGGACCATCACTGGAGGGTGGCGGTAGCATGTGGGAACGCTACGCTGCTAATTTGGTGGGGTGGGAGGGTTAGGAGGGAGGCAGCTGGCAGCCCATCGCTGGAGGAGGGCAAAGGCGGGTAGGACCACTACGCTGCAGGAAAAAAAAGGATCAGTGGTGAGGTGAGTGTTAGTGTAATATTAACAAGTAGGTGGCATGGGAGGGTTAGGAGGGAGACAGGTGGGCAACCATCGCTGAAGGGGGGTGGGAGCAGGTGAGACCACTACGATGCTAAAGTTGGTGGTGTGGGAGGGTTAGGAGTGAGGTGGGTGGGTGGCCCATTACTGGAGGGGGGCAGGAGCGGGTGGGACTGCTAAGCTGCAAGAAAAGAAAATAAGTTGAGAGCGGCAGGGATGAGGAAGAGTGGATCAGAGGGTAGGGAAAAGTTCTTGGAGGGTAAGGTGATTTTGGCCCGTGTAATGGGCTTTAAAGGGACAGTACACTGTAAAATTGTTTTTCCATAAATGTATTTTAAATGACTTGTTATACCAACTGCAGAGTATAAAATATTTGAGAAATTGCATTTTCATGCTTATTTGTGTATATGAAGTAGATGGTTTTGTGCTTTGAAACCACAGCCTATTACAATGGGTTGAGCTTCAGGTAATATCAGATCTCATTATGTTATCACTTTATGTACACAGACTTGCTTCCTTATCTTATATTTGTCTGAAACACCAAAGCTCAATACATAGAGAGAACAATGGAAAATTATCATTTTATTACTTAACTATCATGCCCCCCACTGAGAGTGTAATCTCTTCTGCTGGCTGTGTTTACTTAGGCTATTCAATAGCGTATACGCCAGTATCAAAACTTTCAGTATAGGTTGGGAAACCACAAGCTAAATCAGCTATTTCAAATGCTGAAATATGAGTAAAGGAGCTACTTGCAACCAATTTAATACACTCTAGCAGGTAGAAAGGATCATTGGGAATAATTTAAAGGGGAGAAAGTTTTTGGGTGAACTGTCCCTTTAAGACTAGAGTTAGTCTAAAGTGCATGGTTTTGTAGCTTGCTATCTGTTAATCCAATTAAGGAAAGATAGGCAGCAGGAATAGCCTTGATAAGTCAGTAGAATGCACTTCCATATCTGATCATAACAAATCTGAAAATCCACAGAGCTAAATTACATGACGAGGGGCAAAATAAATATATAATAAAAGTATATGGCAAAGTTGTTTTATACATAACTAAACAGTTTGTATTAAAATCTCAAAGTATTTATTTTGCCTTTAAAGTTTCATTAAATACAGTAAAGTAAGTTCAGAAACATCAAATACTGTTACAGTTACTCTGAATTTCAAATAAACAGTTGATTTCATTTTAAAATGTCCTGCCCCTTGTATCATGTGACAGCCACCAGTGAATCACACATCTATGTATACACTATGAACTGTTGCGCATGCTCAGTAGGAGCTGGTGCCTCCGAAAGAGTGCACACAAAATAACTGTGCTCAATTTAATAATGGAAGTAAATTATTTTTTTCTTTTCCATTACATACTCTATCTAAATCATTTAAATTAAATTTTGACTTTAGAGTCCCATTAAGGGGGAATCAGTAAAAATTGTTTTCAAAGTACAAATAAAACAAATTATATTAAAAAGAGGTATGTGCAAAATTCCTTTTTTCGATATTTGTTTGTCAGAGGAATTCCAAATATTCCCGCGTGTAGCTGCTTTCGGCTATTTTTGGCGCTGGATATATTAGTGTTATAGTGCAAGAAAAAAGATCCGGGCAAATCCAGAATTTTGTGTGTTGCATCTAAAAACTAATATATCCGGTGCTGAAAACAGCCAAATCCTGCTATCTGCGGGCATATTTGGAATTCCTTTGACAAACGAATATCGAAGAAAGGAATTTTGCACATACCTTTAATTACCAAATGAATATATGCATACCAAATTTTGCACATATCAAATTAATAATATGCATTAAAATTAATGTTTAAAGGCATGAATCAAAATGCAAATCAATTTGTACATACAGTATATATATATTTCTTTAAACGCAAATGCCTCGTTGTCTTTACATAAAAACCCAAACTTACAGAGAACAATTTAAAATGAGCATTTTAGTACCTGTCTTTCCCAGTATAGGTAGACTTTTAAAAGAAAAAAATCACGTATTTTATATAACAAACTAAAGGTAAAGGAATGATTTGTAAACAAAGTAATACATTACAGCAGGTAAAATAGATCACTGGGAACACATTAAGGACTAGATTATGAGTGGTACGCTATTTAGTTCTTCTGCTCAAGCGAAAATTTTTGCTAGGTGTAGGCTTTTTGCACACGTCGGATAGTGCACGTATTACAAGTTGAAAGTAAAACGTTTGCTCTCATACACAATTGCTAACTTCAATGTGCATTATTAAAATATTAAAGAGAAAGTAAATTCTAGCATTTTACAAATGCTAGGATTGACTTTTGAAACAAATAAAGGTGACTTTTATTCATGAAATATAAGATACTTCATGTAGAAATCTCCTTTATTTGTTTTAACTGATGGCCGTTTTTAGCTGCTACAGCAGCCCATGGCTAAAAAAATTGTTTGCTAAGAGGTGACGTTTCCACCTCTTAGCCAATAGCCGTGCAATAAATCCGGCTTGGCCCCCATGGGAACCAGATTTACTGCACGGCTATTGGCTAAGAGGTAAAAAAAGTCACCTCTTAGCAAAAAAATTTTTAGCCGTGTGCTGCTGCAGGAGCTAAGAGCGGCGATCAGTTAAAACAAATAAAGGAGCTTTCTACATGAAGTATCTTATACTTTATTAATTAAAGTCCCCTTTATTTGTTTCAAAAGTCAATCCTAGCGTTTGTAAAACGCTAGGATTTACTTTCACTTTAAATATAATATTTATAAAAAATGACTAATAACTAAAAAGGATAATATATATTTTTATAATATATACTTTTTATTAACCTTTTTTAATATATTATATTTAATATTTACAATAACTCGAATTGAAAAGACCTAAATCATGAACCGAATGCACTTTACGCTGGACGCCAAGTGGGTCACTTAACTATTGGATAAAGCCGGATTTGTCATCGTTCAGCCAAATCAAGGATGAGATGCGGGCGGAGGAACTGCACGATGTTTACCATCTCTAAATGGTAAATATTTTACAAAGGAAACATGTTTAAATATTTTAATGAATTAAAGTCCCACTGTTTTTATAAATAGTTTTATACACTTTGTATTAAAAGTCTAAAGTTTTCAATCACTTTAAACGGATATGAAACAATGCTACTTTAGTAAAAAAGATAGTTAAATTAAAGTAAACAAAAAAAGAAACAGATTGTCTTAAAAAAAATCAGCAAACTTCAAGGGACACTAAACCCAAATTTGGTACTTTCATGATTCAGATAGAGCAGCAATTTTAATCAACTTTTTAATTTATTTCAATTATCAATTTTCTTTTTTCTCTTGGAATGTAAGCTTAGGAGCCTGCCCATCTTTAGTTCAGCACCCTGGGTAGCGCTTACTGATTGGTGGGTAAATGTAGCCCCCAATCAGCAAGTGCTATCCAGGGCGCTGAACCAGAAATGGGCGGCTTGTAAACTTACATTCCAGCTTTTTCAAATAAAAATACCAAGAGAATGAAGAAAAATTGATAAAAGGAGAAAATTAGAAAGGGACATAAAACAAGTTGGGATAGAGACAAAATATAATAATATTTGTACCTGCAAATGTATACGGCAGTGCCTCGCCATTAACCCTTTCTTTTTAGTTTGTGAAATGTAAAGCTCTAACTGCCCCCACACATTTCCTTCTATGGCTGTATCTATATCTATTGTTTTTTTGGTAGAATGCAAAGTGTATAGGGATTATCTGCTGGAGCATGCCTAGAAGCTTGTGTCAAACACTGATAAGGGGGTGGAGTTGGCTTCTCCAGGCAGCTTAGCTATGTAATTCATTTGACTTATTTTTGAAAATTATTTTAAAATCCTTGCCAGTAATTTTTAAACATTTTTTTTATGCAAACTATTTTTAATTAATTAGCCCTTTTAGGATATGCACAGATCTCAACCTTTTTTATGTCCCTTTAAGTATAAGACTGTATAAGATATTGCTTAGTGTTTTTATATATAGATATATATATATATATATATATATATATATATATATATATATATATATATATATATATATATATATAATTGTAACAATGTAGCATACTGTTTTATAGCCCTTAAAAAGCATCTATCTATTTGCTTAAAGGGACATGAACCAATTTTTTTTCTTTCATGATTTAAAAAGAGCATGCAATTTTAAACACCTTTACTTCTATTATCTAATTTGCTTCATTCTCTTGATATCCTTTGTTTAAAAGCATATCTAAATAGGCTCCGTAGCAGCTGATTTGTGGCTGCACATAGATTCCTCATGTTATTGGCTCACCCATGTGCATTGCTATTTCTTCAACAAAGGATAGCTAAAGAATGAAGCAAATAAAATAATAGAAGTAAATTGGAATGTTTGTTTAAAATTGTGCATTCTCTATCTGAATCACAAAAAAAAATTGGGTTTTGTGTCCCTTTAAAGGGTTTAAGTGTTTAAGTGAAACACCTATGGACTTGCAGAAATCTACAAAATAAATGCAGGTTTAGCAGAAGTCAAATATTTTGTGCACAAACTGACTATAGTCGAGAGCCCTTATCTGTTCCCTATTAGGATGCAATCAGTTTGTTATCTTCGCTTTATAGGACTCTCAGTAGTTAAAGGAGTCAGAGCTTACAAAGAGAAAAAAGCATCCTTTGTAGGTGACCAGATTAGAAATATCATACTATGTATTTATTTAGGGCTTATTTATTTGTTTTCCACTTTGCAATACCAGTGCACGCAAATGTGCGCTGGTATTACAAGTTAGGTGCAATGCTAACGTGAGCTCACGTGTGCATTGCGCTCACAAGAGCGCACTTCCATAGGCTCCAATAGGAGCCTCCTTCTGATGCTGTCATACACCCCACAGAACCTAAGCGCAGCGAATGGGGTAAGTCGCACAGCAATGCGCAGCAAATTGAAATATATATACAGTATATATATGCTTATATACATATATATTTTTGTGTTAATATGTGTAAATACACATATTAAAGGGCCACTGTAAGTAAATATTTTCTATGCCTGTTACTAACTAACTACCCCAAATACGCTTTTTATCAATAGCATTTCATTAACATATCTCTACTGTATATCAGAAATCTTGTCTGCAAATTTAATTGTTTTCCAAACCCACTCCGTGGGTATCCTTTGCTCTGTGCCAATGCGTTTACAATACCTAGTTTTCAAAATGGCGCTTTAAACACAAAGTTATTGGTTTAAGTATTTTGAACACTCAGTGCTGAAAATAGTGGGCAGGATAACGTGACATCATCGGCGAATAAAAGATATAACTTTTAGAACGTTATGAAACTTCGTTTTGGAGAAAATATAGGTCAGTAGGTTTTAATTAATGTTTATTAACTTTAATATGTTAGTTGTTTAGCTTAAAAATTATAACAGAAAGTAATCCTTTAACACATAAATATATATATGTATATAAGCATATACATGTATATTTACAAAGAACACACAGTTCCCATAGACCACAATGTAACAACACTTTTCAGTGCAGTTTTTTTTCTAACACCCCACACATGCCACTTTTAAACCCTAATACTTTGTAATTAATTATAGCCACTATACAATGTATTTTGGGGGCAATTGGGGCACATTTAAAAAAATGAACGCAGTATTATGGCGCGCCCGTTTGCTGGTGAGCGATAAATTAGCACTCCACTAGTAATCTAGTCCTTATTTGTTTTCACAAAACTACAGCAAGCAAATGTTCTATTCTGCTAAAAATCAGTTATAATAATGGCTATTTATACTTTTTAAAAGGGATTTAAAACCGAAATGGTTTCTTTCACGATTCAGACAGAGCACTACATTTTAAACACATTTCTTATTTACTTCTATTATCATTTTTTTTTTCATTCTATTGGTATCTTTTGTTGAAAAGCAAAAACATAAGCTCACAAGCCTGCACATTTTTGGAGCACTATATGGCAGCAGTTTTGCAAGAATGTTATCTATTTGCAAGAGTCCTAGGAGGCAGCAATATTTCATACATAGTAACATAGTAGATAAGGTTGAATGTTTCCGTTGCAGGAGATTAAATCTCCTTTCCTCCAACCTTAAATTGTGACCTCTTGTCACAAACAATTTTCTTGGAATGAACAGAGCTCCTGCCATCTCTGTATATGGGCCTTGAATATATTTATATAAAGTAATCATATCACCTCTCAAGCACATTTTTTCTAAAGAAAACAGACCCAGTTTGGCTAGACTCTCCTCATAGCTTAAATTATCCATTCCATTATTAGCTTTGTGGCCCTTCTCTGAACTTTGTCTAGCTCTGCAATATCTTTTTTTGTGATCGGTCCACAGAACTGCACTCCATACTCAAGTTGAGGTCTTACCAGGGATTTATATAGTGACAGAATTGTGCTTTCCTCCCCATTGTACCTGCTGCCCTGCATTGTGCACCCATCTTTAGCTTGTTATCTATTACTACTCTCAAATCCCTTTCCTCCTCTGTTTGGCAAACTCTTGTCCCATTTAAATAATATGTTGCCTGCTTAATTTTATTTACTTCCAAAATGTAAACCCTTGCACTTTCCCGTATTAAATCTCATTTTTCATTTACCTGCCCATACTTCGTTGCAGATCCCTTTGTAACAAAAGTTCATCCTGCTCTGACCTGATGACCTTACATAACTTAGTATCATCTGCAAAAATAGAGATGTCGCTATTTAATCCTTGCTCCAAGTCATTTATAAAAAATATTAAAAAGAACAGGGCCCAATACTGATCCCTGGGGGACTCCACTGATATCCTTTGTCCAATCTGAGTATGATCCATTCATTACTACTCGTTGCTCCCTATCTTTTATCCAGTTATTTATCCATGAGCTAACATTTTCAGCTATTCCCAGTCCCTTAATTTTGTGCATTAATCTCTCATGTGGCACTGTATCAAATGCGTTTGCAAAATCTAAGTATATCACATCAACTGATTCCCCTTTATCTATATTTTTACTTACTTCCTCATAGAATCTAATTAGATTAGTTTGACATGATCTATTTTTTATAAAACCATGCTGATTTGAACTCATAATCTTGTTTACACGAATGTGCTCATCAAAATAATCCCTTCAAATATCTTCCCCACTATTAATGTCAGACTAACTGATCTATACCTGGATCATCCCTACTTCCCTTTTTGAAGAATGGCACCACATCAGCTTTACATAACCCAGGGAATGGTATGGGCTGGCATGTTGTAGTTTGTTCGAAAGTATCGTCCATTGGTTCCTCTCTTGTGTATAGTGAAGAAAAAAATTGGTTTAGTACCTCAGCCTTCTCCCTGTCACTGTTAACCATGCTACACTCCACACATTTTAATGTACCTAAATAGTCCTTCTTATATTTTTTGCTATTTATGTACTTAAAGAACCTTTTAATTTTTCAATTTTGGCTAATTTGGTTGCTTTTTTGCATGCTTTGTTATATTCCTTTTAAATATGGTATGTTGAGTCTGTACTATTTTCTTTGAATAATTTAAATGCCCTCCGTTTTTTCCTAATTTCTCTTAACACATTTTTATTTAGCCACATTGGTTTGGATTTTTTATTTTTATAACCATATGGTATTTGTGGATATGTATATTTATTTAACAAAGTTTTAAATGTTATCCATTTATCCTCTGTATTTTTATTAGAGAATACTTTGTCCCAATTTATGTTATTTAATGATTTCCTTAAATCGTTTAATTTTTCTTTCTTGAAATTAAAAGTCTTAGTTAAACCTTTAAGACACTGCTTATGAAACGATATTTCAAATGTGACCATGTTATGATCACTGTTACCCAAATGTTGTTTGACTTCTATGTTTGATATTATGGGGCCGAATTATCAAGCTCCAAATAGAGCTTGATGCTCACCAAAAACAGAAGTTATGAAGCAGCGGTCTAAAGACCGTTGCTCCATAACTTGTCCGCCTGATCTGAGGCCGCCGTCAGAAATCAACCCGATCAAATATGATCGGGTTGATTGACACCCCCTGCTAGCGACCGATTTGCCGCAAATCTTCAGGGGGTGGTATTGCACAAGCAGTTCTGTCGGGATTTATCGATGTGCAGCGGATATGATACACTACATTGTATCATGTCCGCTTGCACTTTTATAAATATGCCCCTATATCTGTTTTTTTGTGATAGCACTAAAGCCACAATAGCTTTACTCCTAGTTGGCTCCTCTATTAATTGTGACAAGAATTTATCCTTGAGAACATTTAAAAATCTAGCTGAATTACTTTGCCCAGTTTATATCAGGGTAGTTAAAATCTCCCATAATTACAGCACTGTTTTTAGCAGCCTTACCTATTTGCCGGCTAGATTACGAGTGAAAAAGCAGCCTAACATTACACTACAATAGTGGCGGCGATGTCCGGAGCGGCAAACTAGGGGTTAATAAGTGTAAGATTAGGGGTGTTTAGACTCGGGGTTCATGCTAGGGTTTTAGGTGTAAACATAAAATTTGTTTCCCCATAGGAATCAATGGGGCTGCGTTACGGAGCTTTACGCTGCTTTTTTGCAGGTGTTAGACTTTTTTCAGCCGGCTCTCCCCATTGATGTCTATGGGGAAATCGTGCACGAGCACGTAAAACCAGTTCACCGCAGCTTTCAGCAGCGCTGGTATTGGAGTGCGGTATGGAGCTCAATTTTGCTCTACGTTCATTTCTTGCCTGTTAACGCTAGGTTTATGAAAACCTGTAATATCAGCGCTGTAGGGAAGTGAGCGGTGACATTAATGTGCAAGGTATTACCGCACCCCTCATACCGCAAAACTTGTAATCTAGCCGTGCATTAGTAGTTAAGTTTCCTCCAGGTCACTAATGTTGGGGGGCTTGTAAAGGAGACCGGGAGAAGTCTTCATCCAAGCGGCAAGATGTCCTCAAGGAAGCCGGCAGAAGTGGTCCTCCAGATGGGCAGAAGTTGTCCTCCAGATGGGCAGAAGTGGTCCTCCAGATGGGCAGAAGTCTTCATCCAGACGGCATCTTCTATTTTCATCCTTCCGGCACGGAGCAGGTCCATCTTCAAGACATCCGACGTGGAGCATCCTCTTCTTCCGACGGACTAACGACGAATGAAGGTACCTTTAAATGACGTCATCCAAGTTGGCGTCCCTTAGATTCCGATTGGCTGAAAGAATTCTATCAGCCAATCGGAATTAAGGTAGAAAAAATCCTATTGGCTGATTGGATCAGCCAATAGGATTGAGCTTGCATTCCACTGGCTGATTGGAAAAGCCAATAGAATGCGAGCTCAATCCTATTGGCTGATTGGATCAGCCAATAGGATTGAAGTTCAATCCTATTGGCTGATCCAATCAGCCAATAGGATTTTTCTACCTTAATTCCAATTGGCTGATAGAATTCTATCAGCCAATCGGAATCTAAGGGACGCCATCTTGGATGACGTCATTTAAAGGTACCTTCGTTTGTCATTAGTCTGTCGGAAGAAGAGGATGCTCCGCGTCGGATGTCTTGAAGATGGACCCGCTCCATGCCGGAAGGATGAAGATAGAAGATGCCGTCTGGATGAAGACTTCTGCCCGTCTGGAGGACCACTTCTGCCCGTCTGGAGGACCACTTCTGCCGGCTTCGTTGAGGACATCTTGCCGCTTGGATGAAGACTTCTCCCGGAAAGTGAATCTTCGGGGGTTAGTGTTAGGATTTTTTTAAGGGTGTATTGGGTGGGTTTATTTTTTAGGTTAGGGCTTTGGGCCTGCAATAGAGCTAAATGCCCTTTTAAGGGCAATGCCCATCCAAATGCCCTTTTCAGGGCAATGGGGGCTTAGGTTTTTTTAGTTAGTATTTTATTTGGGGGGTTGGTTGTGTGGGGGGGTGTTTGTATTTTTTTTTTTCAGGAAAAAGAGCTGATTTCTTTGGGGCAATGCCCCGCAAAAGGCCCTTTTAAGGGCTATTGGTAGTTTAGTTTAGGCTAGGGTTTTTTTTTATTTTGGGGGGCTTTTTTATTTTGATAGGGCTATTAGATTAGGTGTAATTAGTTTAAAGATCTGTAATTTGTTTTTTATTTTCTGCAATTTAGTGTTGTTGTTTTTTGTGATTTAGCTAATTTAATTTATTTAATTATATTTAATGTAGGGAATTGATTTAATTATAGTGTAGTGTTAGTTGTTATTGTAACTTAGGTTAGGTTTTATTTTACAGGTAAATTTGTATTTATTTTAGCTAGGTAGTTATTAAATAGTTAATAACTATTTAATAACTATTCTACCTAGTTAAAATAAATACAAACTTGCCTGTAAAATAAAAATAAATCCTAAAATAGCTACAATGTAACTATTAATTATATTGTAGCTAGCTTAGGGTTTATTTTATAGGTAAGTATTTAGTTTTGAAGAGGAATAATGTAGTTAATGATAGTAATTTTATTTAGTTTTATTTAAATTATATTTAAATTAGGGGGTATTAGGGTTACGGTTAGAATTAGGATTAGGGGTTAATAAATGTAATATGGTGGCTGCGACATTGGGGGCGGCAGATTAGGGGTTAATAAATGTAGGTAGGTGGCGGCGATGTTAGGGGCGGAAGATTAGGGGTTAATATTATTTAACTAGTGTTTGTGAGGCGGGAGTGTGGCGGTTTAGGGGTTAATATGTTTATTATAGTGGCGGCGATGTCCGGAACGGCAGATTAGGGGTTACAAATATTATTATAGTTTTACGATGCAGGAGGGGTAGTTTATGGGTGTTAGTGTACTTTTTTGCACTTTAGTTCTGAGTTTTATGCTACGGCGTTGTAGTGTAAAACTTGTAACTACTGAGTTTAGAATGCGTTACGGATCTGTCGGTAGAGGCTGTACCGATCACTTTTTGGCCTCCAAGGACAGACTCGTAATACCGGCGCTATGGAAGTCCCATAGAAAAAATGGTTTTACGAAGTTTACGTAAGTCGGTTTGCGGTAAGGCCAAACAAGTGTGCGGTACACCTATACCTGCAAGACTCGTAATAGCAGTGGTAGTGAAAAAGCAGCGTTAGGACCTGTTAGCGCTGCTTTTTCAGCTTAACGCAAAACTCGTAATCTAGATAGTCAGTATCTTTATTTTGAAATGCAAAAATGTAAGTTTAGATGCCGACTCATTTTTGGTAAACAACCTGGGTTGTCCTTGCTGATTGGTGGATACATTCACCCACCAATAAAAAAGTGCTGTCCAGAGTTCTAAACTAAAAAAAAAAGCTTAGATGCCTTCTTTTTCAAATAAATATAGCAAGCGAACAAAGACTAATTGATAATATGAGTAAATTAGAAAGTTGCTTAAAATTGCATGCTCTAGCTGAATCACAAAAGAAAAAATTTGGGTTCAGTGTCCCTTTAAAGGGACATCAAACACTACATGAATGTCAGAAAAAATTATGTATTCTAAACAAAGATTATACTGAAAATAATATGCAGCTTTTTAAATATTATTTGTTTAAATAATGAAGAATTAAAAATGTAGTATTTAATGGGTGCCACCATATTTCCTTCACTGCTGAGGCCAATTAAGAATATTTATAAACAGGTCACTCGTGCAACCAATGACTGTGTGTGGAAATAGTAGTGTTAAGTTTGAAATTTGCTCTTTTGTAGACTTAAATTACAAGCAAAGGGAGCAAAATAAATATCTAAATTATATAGCAATTTTCTTATTACATATGATTAAAACATTTACCACATTACCGTCTCTTTAAAAAAACAAAGCTCACTTTATTATGCAATCAGTGGGAAAAAATTCAAGCCACAAAGGATGTTTAGCAATGTGTTCATTTTATGCAGTTAAGGAATGAACTTGGAACAGTCTCAAACACCTGGCAGACAAATGCAGAAAAATGCATTCAGAACATTTACGAAACACGAAACACTCAATGAAGAATGAGTTTGTCAACAAATAGTCAAGTCAAGTGGGTTTCAATTATTTCTGGCCAGCTGGAAACATCAGATAGTTGGCTTAATAATCTAGATTAGACTGTTGTAGAATGCTTGTAAAAACAAACCCAACAATCTCATATAGTGACCATAGCATTTCCCTGTCAAAAATGTCATGCTTAGACAATTTCATATAGTGACCATATAACATTGCCCTGTCAAAAATGTAATGCTTAGACAATCTCATATAGTGACCATATAGCATTGCCCTGTCAAAAATGCTCTGCTTATACAATTTCATATAGTGACCATATAGCATTGCCCTGTCAAAAATGTAATGCTTAGACAATTTCATATAGTGACCATATAGCATTGCCCTGTCAAAAATGTAATGCTTAGACAATCTCATATAGTGACCATATAGCATTGCCCTGTCAAAAATGTCCTGCTTAGACAATTTCATATAGGGACCATATAGCATTGCCCTGTCAAAAATGTAATGCTTAGACGATCTCATATAGTGACCATAGTATTGCTTTGCCAAAAATGTCATGCTTAGAAAATCTCATATTTGTTTAAAATTGCATTGCCCCCCACCTCCAAAACACATTAAAATTAAATCAAAATTATATTGCATGTTTCAAGGTATTTGACTAGGAAGGGCTCAAAAGTATATACTGTTTGTTAATATATGTGTTTATATGTGTATATATGTATGTTTGCACATACATATTTAAACATATAACCACATAAATGCACATGGATACACATATATACACATGTATACATACACACATATTTAAACACACACACACACACACACACACACATATATATATATATATATATATATATATATACTGTATATATATATATATATATATATATATATATATATATATATATATATATATATATATACAGGGAGTGCAGAATTATTAGGCAAATGAGTATTTTGACCACATCATCCTCTTTATGCATGTTGTCTTACTCCAAGCTGTATAGGCTAGAAAGCCTACTACCAATTAAGCATATTAGGTGATGTGCATCTCTGTAATGAGAAGGGGTGTGGTCTAATGACATCAACACCCTATATCAGGTGTGCATAATTATTAGGCAACTTCCTTTCCTTTGGCAAAATGGGTCAAAAGAAGGACTTGACAGGCTCAGAAAAGTCAAAAATAGTGAGATATCTTGCAGAGAGATGCAGCACTCTCAAAATTGCAAAGCTTCTGAAGCGTGATCATCGAACAATCAAGCGTTTCATTCAAAATAGTCAACAGGGTTGCAAGAAGCGTGTGGAAAAATCAAGGCGCAAAATAACTGCCCATGAACTGAGAAAGTCAAGCGTGCAGCTGCCAAGATGCCACTTGCCACCAGTTTGGCCATATTTCAGAGCTGCAACATCACTGGAGTGCCCAAAAGCACAAGGTGTGCAATACTCAGAGACATGGCCAAGGTAAGAAAGGCTGAAAGACAACCACCACTGAACAAGACACACAAGCTGAAACGTCAAGACTGGGCCAAGAAATATCTCAAGACTGATTTTTCTAAGGTTTTATGGACTGATGAAATGAGAGTGAGTCTTGATGGGCCAGATGGATGGGCCCGTGGCTGGATTGGTAAAGGGCAGAGAGCTCTAGTCCGACTCAAACGCCAGCAAGGTGGAGGTGGAGTACTGGTTTGGGCTGGTATTATCAAAGATGAGCTTGTGGGGCCTTTTCGGGTTGAGGATGGAGTCAAGCTCAACTCCCAGTCCTACTGCCAGTTTCTGGAAGACACCTTCTTCAAGCAGTGGTACAGGAAGAAGTCTGCATCCTTCAAGAAAAACATGATTTTCATGCAGGACAATGCTCCATCCCACGCGTCCAAGTACTCCACAGCGTGGCTGGCAAGAAAGGGTATAAAAGAAGAAAATCTAATGACATGGCCTCCTTGTTCACCTGATCTGAACCCCATTGAGAACCTGTAGTCCATCATCAAATGTGAGATTTACAAGGAGGGAAAACAGTACACCTCTCTGAACAGTGTCTGGGAGGCTGTGGTTGCTGCTGCACGCAATGTTGATGGTGAACAGATCAAAACACTGACAGAATCCATGGATGGCAGGCTTTTGAGTGTCCTTGCAAAGAAAGGTGGCTATATTGGTCACTGATTTGTTTTTGTTTTGTTTTTGAATGTCAGAAATGTATATTTGTGAATGTTGAGATGTTGTATTGGTTTCACTGGTAAAAATAAATAATTGAAATGGGTATATATTTGTTTTTTGTTAAGTTGCCTAATAATTATGCACAGTAATAGTCACCTGCACACACAGATATCCCCCTAAAATAGCTATAACTAAAAACAAACTAAAAACTACTTCCAAAACTATTCAGCTTTGATATTAATTAGTTTTTTGGGTTCATTGAGAACATGGTTGTTGTTCAATAATAAAATTAATCCTCAAAAATACAACTTGCCTAATAATTCTGCACTCCCTGTATATATATATACACACACAACTTTGAGTTTGAGCTTTCCAGTGAAACACCTTTTTTAAACCTTTTTAAAATAAATAAATAAATAAATCTGATATTTTCAATAAAAATGTGTAATACTTTATTATATTATGTTTTAGATGTGTTTTGTGCAACTTTTTTCTAACACTTACATTTTACTTCAGGCAACGCTAAATATTTGAGCGCATTTTCAGCTTTTTGCTTTAGTGCGGTCGTGATATTCTTTTACAATTATAGGTTGCGTTAGAGCTATGTCGGAAGCACTAACCCTTCTCTGACAAAGGGGATTTAGGAGGTATGAAACTTACAGTCATATGTGTCACCGAGTGAGAACCCTACATGAGACATCTAGACGGTTGGGAGGTATGAAACGTAATGTCATATGTGTCACTGAGTGACAATTCTTCATCAGACATCTAGATGGTTGGGAGGTATGAAACTTACTGTCATATGTGTCACTAAATGATAACCCTATGAGACATCTAGACGGTTGGGAGGTATGTAACTCACTGTCATATGTGCCACTGAATGACAACCCTACATCAGACATCTAGATGTTTGGGAGGTATGTAGCTTACTGTCATATGTGTCACTGAGTGACAATCCTACATGAGACATCTAGATGGTTGTGAGGCATGTAACTTACTGTCAAATGTGCCACTGAGTGACAACCCTACATGACGGTTGGGAGGTATGAAACCTACTGTTATATGTGTCACTGAGTGACAACCCTTCATGAGACATCTAAATGGTTGGGAGGTATAAAACTTACTGTCATATGTGTCACTGAGGAACAACCCTACATGAGATATCTAGATGGTTGGTAGGTATAAAACCTACTGTCATATGTGTCACTGAGTGACAACCCTTCATGAGACATCTAGATGGTTGGGAGGTATGAAACTTCAGTCATATGTGTCACCAAGTTAGAACCCTACATGAGACATCTAGATTATAGGGAGGTAAGAAACTTAATGTCATATGTGTCACTGAGTGATAACCCTACATGAGACATCTAGATGGTTGGGAGGTATGTAACTTACTGTCATATGTGCCACTGAATGACAACCCTACATGAGACATCTAGACGATTGGGAGGTATGTAACTTACTGTCATATGTGTAACTGAGTAACAACCTTACATGATAGATGGTTAGGAGGTATGTAACTTACTGTAATATGTGCCACTGAGTGACAACCCTACATGAGACATCTAGACGTTTGGGAGGTATGTAACTTACTGTCATACTGTCTACATGAGACATCTAGACATGGGGTGAGGAGTTGGCTGATCCTACTTAGCTTACATATTATGGCTTTGCTTTCAGGCTGAAAAAGCTTTTGCCAGGTTCTGTCTCACATTTTCCTGTTATTGTGGCTCCTGCAGTTCTGATGTTCCTCCCATTAGCAACTCTGGGCTATTTTGCAGGGTCTGCCAGGCAGGAGTATTACAAATACAGCCATGCAAGCATTGCTGGTGTCAAGAGCAGGCAGACAGGTTCCCTGCCTATGAAATTGTCCATCCACTCCATTTTAATGTTTGCCTCTAAAGATTCAGTGTACTACTGGTCCAGAGCTTAATATGGCCTAGATTATCGCTATTGAGCGCTGACACTGCTCAAGTTAAATCAGTTGCGCTCCTATTCTTAGTCTAATATTACAAGTTGAAAGCAAAAAGTTATCACTCAAGAGAATGCCATGCTAAATCCCTTTCTCTATAGACTTTTATGGGGCATGCTACAATTCCTGTTCTGACTTTTGCTTGAGGGATAACAGAGAGCTAGCTGCTGATTGGTGGCTGCACATTCTTCTCATACACAATGTGTTACAGCTAGCTCCCATTAGTGCATTGCTGTCCCTTCAACTAAGGATACCAATAGAATGAAGAAAATGTGATCATGGAAGTAAATTGGAAAGTTGTTTAAAATTGTATGCCTTATCTGAATCATCAAAAAAAAAAAAAATTTGAGTTTCATGTCCCTTTAAAACAGACAATGACAGGGCAGCAGACATGTAACAGACTGGGAAAGGGCTTCTGTGACTTTGAGCTAGGAACAAATCTCATTTCCTTGTGCCACTGTATCTCTATTATGCATTTGAAATTATTGCCTTGCTAGAATTTTAAAGTTGAAGATAGCATTTTATACTTTTGCTATCCATAACATTTTATACTTTGATGTTTATAACATGCTGTAACATTTTTATGCATTAGTATTCATCAGATTTTACACTTTGGGATTCATAGGATTTTAAAGTTTGATATTCATAGCAGGGACAGGATGTGCATAATCTGTGAAACAAAAATGTAGAACTAGTGTTGGTGGAATAAGTTTGAATCATTAAAACTTATTATTTTGGTTGGTTGGCGTTAGAGCTATGTGGGAAGCACTAACCCTTCTCTGACAAAGGGGATTTAGGAGGTATGAAACTTACTGTCATATGTGTCACCGAGTGAGAACCCTACATGAGACATCTAGATGGTTGGGAGGTATGAAACTTACTGTCATATGTGTCACTGAGTGAGAACCCTACATGAGACATCTAGATGGTTGGGAGGTATGAAACTTAATGTCATATGTGTCACTGAGTGACAACTCTTCATGAGACATCTACATGGTTGGGAGGTATGAAACTTACTGTCATATGTGTCACTGAGTGATAACCCTACATGAGACATCTAGACGGTTAGGAGGTATGTAACTTAATGTTATATGTGCCACTGAATGACAACCCTACATGAGACATCTAGACGGTTGGGAGGTATGTAGCTTACTGTCATATATGTCAGTGATTGACAATCCTACATGAGACATCTAGACGGTTGTGAGGTATATAACTTACTGTCAAATGTGCTACTGAGTGACAACCCTACATGAGACATCTAGATGGTTGGGAGGTATGTAGCTTACTGTCATATATGTCAGTGATTGACAATCCTACATGAGACATCTAGACGGTTGTGAGGTATATAACTTACTGTCAAATGTGCTACTGAGTGACAACCCTACATGAGACATCTAGGCGGTTGGGAGGTATGAAACCTACTGTTATATGTGTTACTGAGTGACAACCCTTCATGAGACATCTAGATGGTTGTGAGGTATGAAACTTACTGTCATATGTGTCACTGAGGAACAACCCTACATGAGACATCTAGCTGGTTGGCAGGTATAAAACCTACTGTCATATGTGTCACTGTGTGACAACCCTTCATGAGACATCTAGATGGATGGGAGGTATGAAACTTTGAGCTAGGAACAAATCTCATCTCCTTGTGGCACTGATAGTATCTCTATTATGCATTTGAAATTATTGCCTTGCTAGAATTTTTAAGTTAAAGATAGCATGTTATACCTTTTCTATCCATAACATTTTATACTTTGATGTTTATAACATGCTGTAACATTTTTATGCATTAGTATTCGTCAGATTTTACACTTTGATATTCATAGCAGGGACAGGATGTGCATAATCTGTGAAACAAAAATGTAGAACTAGTGTTGGTGGAATAATTTTGAATCATTAAAACTTATTATTTTGGTTGGTTGTTTGCTTTGTTAAGAAAAAAAGTGTAATGTTGCTACTGTAGTATGACTTTGTAAGTTTGTCAGTTACATGATAAAAAACGCTGTCTTCACTGTCATTATTACCCTATGGTAGTGCTACTACTGGGAATAACAGAGGAGGTGATGAGAAGGCTGTGGTAGATGCAGGACATATTTTGTCAGGCACAATAAAAATGTATTTTGCTAATGATATGTGTGTTTCAGACACATCTGTTGAATAACATTTGCAAGACACATCTGTTGAAGAACATTTGCAAGTTGCCAGCACAAGTAATGAGTATTATCCAGAGAACAGTTTAAGATATGAAGAAAGATACTTATCTAATGCCAGAAAACAAATTAAAGATGACAGAACCAGCATATTTCATATCTACATGAGAAATGAAAGAAATTTAATTTGCTAGAAAAGAGCTAAATACATTTAAACCTATATTAAAGCCTCCTTTTCCAAATGTTAAGAGAAATACTGTGTGTGATATATATATATATAGGGACACTAAGAGAGAGGGGCACACAGAGAGATGGACACACACACACACACACAGAGAGGGACACAGAAAGAGAGAGGGGCAGAGAGAGAGAGAGAACCGAAGATAGAAGGAGAGAGAGAACTGAAAAGAGAAGGAGAGAGAGAGCTGAAAAGAGGAGAGAGGGAACTGAATAGAGAAGGAGAGAGAGAATTGAAGAGAGAATGAGAGAGAGAACTAAAGAGAGAAGGAGAGAGGGAGAGAGAGAGAAAGGGACACCTAGAGGGCTCGATGATTGAAAGTACTCTGGGCTGGGGAGATTATTAAAGAATGCTTGTCAGTCCTTCTATTTCCCTGGTAGAATGATCGGAAACCACTTTTTACCATGAAAACTGGGTGTCTCGCTAAGGGGCGTATACTGCATTTTCATATAAAAAGTACACAATAAAATTGATATATTATACATCATACAAAACAAATATTTGAACCATTCACACAAAAAGAAGCACAGAAAAATTGTATTGTTAAGGTGCATCCAAAAATTGTACCAAAATTCTTCACCAAAAATTATATTTTAACAAAAATGTAAGATTTGTATGTAATTTACACAGGAATAATCATATTAAATATGGACAGCATACATTGTGATTTTAGTACACTGGATGTGAAAAAAAACACACAGAAATTTGTACTTATAAATACAAAATGCAAAGATTAATTATAGTTTTTTCATAAAATGGGCTGAACATGAGCGTTCCATGGGCGTATATGAAAATGTCTCTCTAATCGCAGCATAATTCCGTAAAGCTTTTCGCACTGCATATCTCACAGTTTTTTTCTCGCAAAGTAAAAGTTGGCGAGATTTTCTCAAAACACTATGAACAAATACTTAATATCCTAATAGAAAAACATATGCATACGAAAATATAAGCGAATGTAAGATGTAATACGCAGAAAGCAGCATAATGTTATTTATATTAGCTGCAGGATTTCATTTTTAAAGTGCATTCACTGCTAACTTCGCTCTAAGGAGTGAGGTGTCCCTATCCAGCGAGATCCATTACTTTCAATAGGAGCCATCGCGCCACTTGCAGGGACTGACCCGTTTTTACTATCATTCCACCAGGGCAGCCCTGCAAGGATTGATCTGGCGAAGTTTATATCGAAGTTCATCTCATCTCTCTACAGGTAATGTCTCCCTGCCTCTGTCTCCCTGACTGCTGTTAAATGTGCCTTTAATTCCTGCTAGAATCTCTGGTAATGTCTCCCTGCCTCTGTCTCCCTGGCTGCTGTTAAATGTCCCTTTAATTCCTGCTAGAATCTCTGTTAACCATTTGTTCTGTCTCCATCTTGTCTACCTGTAATCATTTTATCATATACTTTGTATAATTGTAATACATCCTGCCACCCTTCCCCCCCTCTAATTTGCAAGTGTGTAACTCCTAGCTAGCCCAACTTCTTTTTATCAGCTGCACAGAATTATTCCATTATACTCATTTCTACATATTGCAAGCCAAAAGCTAATTTGAGCCTTGGCTCTCTTAGTCTAAAGTGGCTCTTTGATTAAAAGTGGTGGAGTTACTCACTGGAGTTAGAAACTGGAGGTGGAAACTGCAGACCAACTAACAGGTAAACTTAATAACTATACACCTACACAATGCTCTCCATGTCATTTCTGCTCTCTCTGTCTGCCCTTCTCCTAAAAATCACTGCATATCCCTACAACAACAATCCCCACACTATCCAGATCTCACCCTCCCTTCTCTCATCCCCTATGCTGTCCTCTCATGAACTACTCTGTTTCCTTAGAAACACTTCCCCCTCTAACTCTCGTGTGTCTAGTCATACGCGCTCCTACAAGTCTCACTCTCACCTTCTGTCACTCTCACTGCTACTACTGCTTGCTGCTGGTGATGTCTCTCCTAACCCTGGCGCTGCAGCAATCACCACACTTTTACACGCTCGCTCTGTCTCCCACTGCAAAAACTCTAGGTCACGCAATATCAACAATCTCATCTCCATTAACACACAGCGCCTATCCCCTCTCTTTTCTTGTGCCCTCTGGAATGCTCACTCTGTTTGTAACAAACTTACAACTGTTCACGGCCTGTTTGTTTCCAACGCTTTTAACCTTTTAGCAATTACTGAAACCTGGCTATCTTCCTCTGACACTGCTTCCATTGCTGCTCTCACTCATGGTGGTCTTCACTTTAGCCACACACCTAGGCCAGGTGATAGACATGGTGGCGGTGTTGGCATCTTACTCTCCCCCTTCTGCTCCTATCAGTACCTATCTCCATTTCCATCTCTCTCCTTTTCTTCCTTTGAAGTCCACTGCATCCTGCATCCGCCTGTTCTCTCCCCTCTCTCTCTTAGTGGCAGTTATCTATCGCGCCCTTGGACCAACCTCCCAATTCCTTGACAACTTTGCTTCCTTGCTTCCTCACTTTCTCTCTACAAATACACCTACCCTAATTCTTGGGGACTTCAACATCCCTATTGACAACCCATCTGCCCCTGCTGCCTCTAAACTTCTCTCACTCACTAACTCCTTCAGCCTCTCACAATCCACCCTATTTCCTACCCACCATGATGGACACTCGATTGATCTGGTATTCTCTGCTCTCTCTCTCTGATGTTGCCTGTCGACCATTTCCCATCTCAGACCACCATCTGCTCACCTATAATCCCCATATAGATGCTAAACCTACTTCCACCTCTTGCCCCCGCACCAGTAGAAATCTGCACACTGTGGACCCTCCCCAACTCTCCAATCTTATTCATATACGCCTCTCCCACTCTTCCACAATATCCTGCCCTGACCTTGCTATAACCCACTATAACATCCCCTTCTCCTACGGACTCTCAGCTCTCTTGGGGTCTGTGACACTGCCCTCTCCTGGATCCACTCTTATCTCTCTAACAGATCCTTCTCCGTCTCTTTTGCTGGTGACTCCTCTTCTCTATTGCCTCTGTCTGTTGGAGTACCTCAAGGCTCTGTCCTGGGTCCTCTACTCTTCTCTATTTACACTTCTTCACTGGGTAAACTTATCAACAGCTATGGCTTCAGCTATCATCTCTATGTTGATGATACCCAGAGCTACCTTTCCACCCCTGCACTCTCTCCTTCTGTCAATTCTTACATCAGAGACTGCTTATCTGGCATTTCCTCCTAGAGGACCGAACTACTTCTAATCCCCCCCCCTCTAACTCTACTCCAGTTTCTAATTTTTCAATCACTGTTGGCAGCACCACTATCTCCCCATCACCCCAAGTCCGCTGCCTCGAAGTCACGCTTGACTCAAATCTGTCCTTCATTCCCCACATCCAATTGCTCTCTTCATCCTGCCGCAACCACCTACACAATATCTCCAAAATGTGTCCGTTTCTATGTGCTGAAACTACTAAACAGCTAATCCACTCCCTGGTAATTTCCCGGCTTGACTACTGTAACAACTTACTAACTGGCCTCCCTCTCTCCCGCCTCTCTCCCCTCCAATCCATCCTAAACGCATCTGCCAGGCTAATCCACCTCTCTCGACGCTCTGTTTCTGCTGCACCTCTCTGTGAGTCCCTTCACTGGCTCCCCGTTCACAACAGAGTTAAATTCAAAATTCTCACCCTGACCTACAAAGCCCTCACCAATGCTGCCCCACCCTACCTGTCCTCACTTATCAACAAATATACTCCTGCCCACCCCCTAAGATCCAACAATGACCTGCTCCTTGCTTCCTCTACCATCACCTCCTCTCATTCTAGACTACAGGACTTCTCTCGTGCGGCACCAACCCTCTGGAACGCACTTCCTCCTGCTGTCAGACTTAACCTCTCCTCCTTTAAACATTCCCTAAAGACCTTTCTGTTCAGGGAAGCTTATCACCCGACGTATTAACAAACTTACTTCACTTAACTAACAGTTACCCTCTATCTCCTCACTAATATCATTCTCACCTTTGCAGTCCCCAACTCCTGTTTCCCATCCTCCTACCCATCTAGATTGTAAGTTCCCACGGGAATAGGACCCTCAATTCCCCCTGTATTTTGTCTGTAAAATGTTGTCTTTTATATTATTGTTTCTCCATTGTAGTTATCCTTGTGCCCATGGGCAGCGCTGCGGAATCTGTTGGCGCTTTATAAATAAAGAATAATAATAATAATCTTGCCCAGAAAGAACTGAAGAGAGAAGGAAAGAGAAAGATAAGATAGAGGTAGAAAGAAAGAGGAGAAAGTGGCAGCAAAAAGGAAGATGGTGAAAGAAAGGGGCAGATTTATTAAATGTCTGGCGGACATGATCCACTGTAGCTAAATGCTGACAGCATACACTGTTAGCATTTATCGTTGCACAAGTAATTCTGGTGAAATGCTTGTGCAATGCTGCCCCCTGCACATTCGCGGCCAATCTGCTCGTATACGATCGGGATGATTGCTGTCCGCCACCTCAGAGGGGGCGGATGAGTTAAGGAGCCGCTGCTTCTTAACTTTTGTTTCCGGCGAGCATTCGCAGCTTAATAAATCTACCCCAAAGTGCAAGACAGAGAATGATGGATAGAGAGGAGAGAGACAGAAAAGAGGGAAAAATATTAAAATTGGGGAGTGTTAGAGAGAAAGTAAAAGAAAGGGAGAGAAAGAGAAAAAGGACATTGAGAGACAAATAGATGGGAGATAAACTGGGGAAAAAATATATTACATTTCACTAAACTTGCTTACTATATCCTTATGCATTGATTGTATAACTTGTGAAGAGTTTTATGACATATTAAGGGGGGTTGTAAATAAATGTTAGCTTTATTATTATTAATTAATAGTACTGTTTATATAATTTTTCTGAAGTTTTACAAATAATATAATAAAATGTATACATCTTAAATTATATTTTAAAAGGAGATGCCATTCTCATGAGTACAGTTGTAGATAATACAATTACAAAGCTATCACATAATGGATACAAAAGGAATACAGGCAAGATTATATGCAGCAATATTGGCGTGAGAACGCAATTAACCATAGGTAAATATTTCCTGTAAATGAGTGCTAGAATGCATGAAGCAAATCATACCATTAATTCCTTAAATAATTTGCTGGTTGAAGAGGTACTTTAGTTAAGAAATCTTTCACCAGAATTATATTCAGATAAGCAACAGAATTACATCTTGGATACTTGAACCAATCAACAAACAATATAAATTATACGCATGACGTTTTGATAAAGAAACTCTCACATACAGTATTAAGATTACTTTTTTCAATTGATTATAATTAATAACTCTTCTATTCTGCAAACACTTCCACGCTACATTCTTGTTAGACTACCTTGATCATTTGTATAATTAATAATAATTAATCGGAAGGCAAAAAATTACAAAAGAACATCCAAGTAAATGTTTTTTTTAATGCATATTGTTTGTTTTCTCAAGCGTTTAGTATATTTAGTAAATTATGAAGTTTTGTTCACATAAAAATATGCAACAACATAGTTTAATGTTTACCTACAGTTCATAAACTTATGTATAGGGTACAGTGAGATGATTACTAAACCTTCAGCTTTTAAGAATAACATTTTCCTTTTTTCCTAGGCTTCAGCAAACCAAATAATTATATAATATACATATCAAAAAATGTGTGTTATGAAATCTGGATTTATCATGTTCTATTTACGCTATTATTAACATGGACATATTATTGGCCAGAATTACTCCTTTTTAGTAAAGTTTCTCTCTTAACTAAATTTGTGACCGTTTGATAATACAACTATAATAACTAAAAAAGACATTTCAGTTTATGGAACATTAATAATAATTGTAATGTTATTTATGTTCAATTACCTAGGGACCACATTGGAACCACGTAGCTATGAACCTGGAATAATCTCAACCATATGTTCCTCCTCAATATTTGGATGCTCCATCTATGAGTCAGTGGTTCTCTCCCAAGTGCAAAGTATTCCTTATATCTCTCTCAAGGATAGTTGTAGTGATCAAATATGACAGTGTTAACGAAGATGACCACCTAGCTAAATGTCAATGTTGCAGGTTGGTAATAATGAAGAATTTTATTTAAGACATCAATAATGACATCACATGACATCCTCAATGAGATCTCAATTTACATAATACAAAATAAATTAGTGACATACTATTACTAAAACGTTATGTTTTACTATAATATAAATGTTATGTTAAAGGATATTAGATTATCATTATGCATTATATAGTTTTTAAACAAAAACCTAATTATTTATGCTTTAAGGTGAACTAATATGTAAGATTGTTACTGGTTGTTATCTTTCACTAAATGGAACTATAGTTTCTCTGTATACAGTATGCGCCAGACTATAAGTGGCTGTATCAGATTAGAGCACATATTACTACTAATTGGAATTAAAAAGTTACAGAGAAAGCGAAACTCGATGTGTTCTAACTTCAAGACTTTGGATATCTTGACTGCATTAACTTCTTCCCATAAGGTAGATATGAATGTTTTCTATTCCACTGTCCGTTCCATAGAAGAATATATGATTTTTTATATGATCTATATGAATATATACAGGTATAGATATATACAAATATATAGAGAAATATATATTTAAAAATACTAAGAAAATTTTCTTCTAAGTGAAGAACATTGGAATGGAAAATATTTAAATTAAATACATAGTAAAGCACAATATAAAATATTAAAATTGGGGGGGCGGAGCAAGCCTTGCATCTGAGCGGTCGCATAATACTCCAGCTCCGGTCTGGTTCCAATACTTAATCCAATTTTGACCGCTCAGTGCTACACAATATGCACCTAAAATATAAGTTAAGTTTTGGGGAGTTATAGCAGCCATTTTCAGGATTGAGAACGGACCAGCAGACCGAGATCTAAATCATTTACCCCTGTGAAGATGATCACAGCAGACACTGGCAGGCGGCCATCTTAATCTCCACGAGACAGATCAGCGATGCTGCGAGATCCTGTTTATGTGTGAAGACCTCCTACAGAAAGCTATTGCCCTTGCATGCGGAGATACACAGAGACGTCACACCATAGAAGTCTTCCCTGCCTCCCAAGCATAGTTAACCTAGATCTGCCTACTTCATGCTAAACTTCTAACATGGAGGAACTTCCTATCACTCTTCTAACCCTCTTAAAAGATCTGGCAACTCGGATGGATAATAGGTTTACCGCAGCATGTTCGGCCAACAAGCGCAGCTGTCTGAGGGGGTTAGGATCACTGGTGGGGGAGACACAGCACAGGACTCACTTGGCCAGCACGGAACAAACTCACAAGTGCTACAGGAGGAGACTCTTTGTGTTCCGCAACAATTCCCTAAAGACCGCATCGCAGAACTGATAGAGGTAGCCCATTATACCTCCAGAGAGCCACAACTACAGACAGCTAACCAGCATGCTGAAGCAGACCAAACGGTAGAAGTAGGGCAAGCGATACGATCCTACCAGATCAAGGGAAAACTAAGACACGCTGAGCCTGATAAGCTACAAGTATTCACAGCGACGCCGTTGCACTCAACTACTGTCCTGGTCAGTCGGATTCTGGAAGCGCTCCGTGAGCAGGGAGCACATTGCAAACTGGCGGCACCATACCAGTCATTATGGACATCTCACCTTCGACTGGGCTCTTACTGTGACGACCCTGCAGAGGACTGTTGTGGTGGTAGGCCATTCAGAGTTTTTACCCTCGTCTGGAAAGCTGGAATAGGCTAAGATGTCGCATGCTCTCCTTATCAAGCATGTATCGAGCCTCCCCCTCTTCTTCACTTGGACCCTAATACATGACTCTGTTTAGTTAACATAAAAAGCATAAACATATTTTCAATGCAACCTTTTGGACAAAAAATGTAAAACAAGGAAGAAAGGGGTGGCATATCAGATACACAGACTCCTTGTAACTATTTTATTCTTTTTTGCATGGTTTGCTGTGTTCCTTTTCTCTTCTCAGTGATTGGTATATAACATGTTATGTATATGTGTTACTTAGACATCCATTTCTATATTGCTCCTTGCATTTATAGTACCAATCACTGTTATAAGGATATTAGATTGATAAACTGGGACATCACTGTGGACACTCATATAAGCAATCAACATAGATCATCATCATACTTATTGTGGAAATCAAGTATGACCCTCTTAGAACTTATATAGCCTATGTAAGTAGAACGGGACCTCCCACTATTGTGTATCTGATCCCACATATAAGTTAGCTCCTGCTTTCAATCTATTTTGATATAAGAAATTGTCTATGTCTTTGTAATATATACCCCCATAAAGAACTAACCTTCCTTATCATAACTGAATGCCCCCCACTTGTCATCCTCAACACTAGTATGGTCACCTCAGATAGCTCCGCCCTCTCACCCCCCCTCTTTTCTAATAAGTGCGACTCTTGCCCGCTGCATTCTCTTCCCCCTCTTCTTCCTTTAACCCAAGAATAACCAACCTATAAGCTCCCTCCCCACAGCTTACTTTCACCAGCTCATTTTAGTCCAAAAGTGGTCCCTCTGGCAAGGGGAGGAGCATTTTCCTCTCATCTGTTTCATAACATAATATAAAAATGAAGTCCCAACTACCTTTGCCCAGTCCAGTTTATCATCCAGTGGCAGAACTTGTTTGATGGTCTAACTCCTTCATGATTACCCCTTTTGGTAGACTATAATACCACATTGCGGACAACTGCAACTCTAGATAAGCCCCGTACACTATTGGGATGACCCTAGTGCTTACCCAGCTTAATCTTTTCTAGTTGATTAGGAGACTCTCAGCTATGTTGTTGTTCGTAATATTTTAGTTCTTTTAATGTATGATCTTTTTCTGTTTCTTTCTTTTTTTTCTGTATTGTGTTGGACTGTGGAAGAACCTTGATTGTAATTTTGGATCATGACTTCAATAAAAATTATTATTAAAAAAATATATATATTAAAATTGATTAAAAATCATTTTTCAAGTTTTGAGGTATTTAACAGGAAAGGGCTCAAAAGTTTATATATATATGTCTATATATTTATATACATGTGATACATATATATGTCTACGAATGTATATATAAGTGATAGGAGTAAGGAACTCCTGTTGAAAGAAGCTATGTGGAAACATAAATCGAATACCTTAACTCCCAAAGGCCTTAATCTGGAGTACAATTTGGTCCCATTTGTATAAAATGTTTACATTTTTTAATATTTCTTGTGCTATATTTTGTTATACTTTCTAGTGGTATGTTGGTTCAATTATTGTTTAAGTTAGGTAATTTAGGGGACTAGGTCAAGGAGGTATGTTCCCCTTGGTAAGCTGGGATGTTCCCCTTTGTGTATGTTTTTAGCCTAAGGAATGGGTTAAAGCCCCAAAACTTGCTGTTATTTTGGCTCCACTGACTTTTTTTTAAATTATGCAACAAAACTATATGAAGACCTGTGGTGTGCTTACTTTTGTATCAGTTGGTTTGTTGTGTTATAAATATTTAATGTGAAATGCCATTAGTCATGGCATTGACCAAAATTTCCAGAGGTTTGAAGTTACATGGTGTTTGTATGCTAAAAAAGAACTTAAATTCTGGCTTTAAGATAAATAGATAGATAGACAACGGACAGATAGATTTGGCATTTTTAACTCCATTAAGTAATCCCATATTTGTGTTGAAGAGAACAAGCAAAATAGTATACTTGTTACTGTAAAACTCTCCGCGGTTATATTATTATAAGGATGCATATCTACAGACACTCTCCCCCTCACTCTCTTTCCCAACCATACAAATGTATTCCTGTAACTTTGGATTCTAAACAAATATATAAAATACATTCAATGTTTCTCTTGGACACATTTTCCAACTGTAACTGTATTTTTCTTTGTAACATATTCTTGATTCATCAGGTCATGATGACATGACAAATGCAGTTCATTTGACACAGCTCTGTAATTGAATATTTAGGACTTTTGTTTAGACCTTAGTTTTTAGAGACTAAAATAAGTAATTGCTTTAAACTGAAAAGTTATTTGACTCTCATTTTCACTTAATTTGGTCATGTCACTCTGCCCAGCAGAGAAAAAAAAAAACTAAATAAAGAGTTTGAATTGTTTTTAAAGTGACAATTTGACCTCTACTTCAGTAGTTGGGAAGAAAGTCTTTCCTACTATAAAAAAAAGTATTTGGTTGGACTTGTACAGAAAATTGAAATAACATTAACAAATGATTTCATTATTCACTTGAATTAAAGTTTTATGTAATGTCTTTTCTTCTTGGTGAAATAAATACTGTTCTTGTTTAGTATTTGTATCCATATTATTTGCCATATTGTTTTACGCCTATCTGCTCTGGATGATTATTAAAAGTGGCAAATGGAATTCTTCTCTAAGAACTGGTGCTCTTTATCCAGGAGATCATTAAAGGGACAGTCTAGGCCAAAAAAACTTTCATGATTCAGATAGGGCATGTAATTTAAAAAAAAAATCCAATTTACTTTTATCACCAATTTTGCTTTGTTCTTTTGGTATTCTTAGTTGAAAGCTTATCCTAGTTTCATATGCTAATTTCTTAGACCTTGAAGGCCACCTCTTTTCAGAATGCATTTTAACAGTTTTTCCCCACTAGAGGGTGTTAGTTCATGTATTTCATATAGATAACACTGTGCTCGTGCATGTGAAGTTATCTGGGAGCAGGCACTGATTGGCTAAACTGCAAGTCTGTCAAAAGAACTGAAATGTTTGCAGAGGCTTAGATACAAGGTAATCACAGAGGTTAAAAGTATATTAATATAACTGTGTTGGTTATGCAAAACTGGGGAATGTTTAATAAAGGGATTATATATCATTTAAAACAATAAAAATGCTGGTGTAGACTGTCCCTTTAACCAATAGTAAAAATATAGCATGACAAAACCATAGCATCCAATCATTTGATTGACTCAAGGGCAACTTGCTCACTCTCAGTTCTACATCACAATCCTCTTATGACAAGAAAGGAACCTAAGAGAACGTTGTCCAACTGCTTAATAAAAAAATATACATGCTCGTAAAGAGATTGTTACCTAATACTTTGTGAGGGAATGTCACAATTGACTTTTAGTTGTTATTATATGTCTATTTATAGTATGCTTGCTCTGATTTCTGGTTTCAGTAAGAATTGGTTGATAATAATCACCCCTAGAAGGGACATTACATGCAAGTAGTTTCTACCGGACAATGTAAGGGTTACCTTGCAACACCTTTAACCCATTTAATGCTGAGCCTAATCACATCCCAGCACTTAAGCTTCTTTTAAAGTTTTAAGGTTAATGATCAAAAACACTTGTACTGTGTAAATTAATGTCATACTTTTAGATCATTTTTCTGCGTCATTTTTACCTTGCCAGTGTAGCATTATTTTTGCATTGTGGCTGCGTCATTTTTGTAAATTGGTCAATATTTACCAAATAAGGGTGTGAGTCTTGTTTTTCTAAAATGCGGTCACGACTAAGGAGTAAGAAAACAACACTACGGGGTAGATTTACCAATGTCTGTCCGACATGATACGCTGTAGCGTATCATGTCCGATAGACTTTGTTGAATGCCGACAGCATACGCTGTTGCCATTTGTCTTCACACAAGCAGTTCACCAGAACTGCTTGTGCAATACCGCCCCCTGCAGATTAACGGCCAATCGGCCCCTAGCAGGGGGTGTCAAACAGTCCGATCGTATAGGATCGGGCGGATTGAAGACCGCAGCCTCAGAGGCAGCGGACAAGTAATGGAGAATTTGGCCCTTGTTAAATCTACCCCTACATCTTATTTTTACATTAAAAATATTAATAACAGCAACAACAATTAAACTGAACATTATGTCAACAAGGATAGAAAAAAAAGAGGATCCTTTTACAACTGAGTAAATGCGCAAAACGCAATCTCAGTATGACATATTCAGCGAAGGTCTTGATCCAGCTAATTTGGGTAATGGGAGAAAATAAACAGGGAAAAGGGAGAGGGGATCAATGTTAAAGGGATATGAAACCCAAATTTTTCTTTCATGATTCAGATTATGGGGCCGATTTGTTAAGATGCGGCTGTAGCGGATGATGTCATCCCGACATCACTGAATGCCGACAGCATACTCTGTCGGTATTTATCATAGCAGGTGGTGTCAATCATCCCGGTCGTATCCGATGAGGATAATTGCTATTCACCACCTCAGAGGTGGCGGATGAGTTACGAAGCAGTGATCGATTTTTCTATATTCTTTTGGTATCTTTTGTTGAAAAACAGGGACGTATGATTAGGGTAAATTGGAAAGTAATAAAAAATGGTATGCTCTGTCTGAATCACAAAATATTTTTTTTGAGTTCATATCCCTTTAACCTTACTCCTCCCCTTAAAGGGACAGTATACTGTAAAATAGTTTTTCCCTTAATGTGTTTACAATTGCTTTTTTTACCAACTGCAGAGTAAAACATTTATGAAAACCTAATAAAATGGGTTGAGCTTGTAGGTACAATCAGATCTCATTACTTTATCACATTATGTTATATACCTGCTTTTTTATCTTATATCTGTCCTTAAAACAATCACCAGTACTTTGAGAGAACAATGGAAAATCAATATTGTATTACCTTATCTCTGCTATATCCCACTGGGAGTGTAATTTCTTCTGCTGGCTGTGTTTACAAAGCTTATCTATAGCTGGTACGCGCGGCCACAAACTTTCAGAATAGGTGGGGATACCACATGCTAAATCAACAATTTAAAATGCCAATATAAGGGTAAAGGAGCTACTGTAAACAATTTAATACACTCCAGCAGGTAAAGTGGATCATTGGGAACAAATTAAAGGGCAGCAATTTTTTGAGTAAACTGTCCCTTTAAGAATACTAAAACAAATTTAATCTAGATTATAAAAATCTCAAGGAGCAATCCAGCACTTTCCACAACGGTCATCTTTCTATTCTCCATGCAGAGTCGGATATCAAAATTTCTGATTGAGAAAATGGACATAGAATTTGTCTCTGGACAGAGGGACTAAGTGTCTAAATAAACTGTCAACATTTTTTTAAAAACGGATGTAACCTATGATTAACCACAAACCACAAAGTACTGGAGAATATTTAGCATTTGTTTTATTTTTTTATCTATGAAAATTATATATATATAGCAAGCCTCGACAAAATCAGAGGCAAACCAATCAAAGCAAAGCAATTAGTCAAATTTATTGACATTTCGGGGAACAAAACTTCCCTTCTTCAGGTCTTAAAAAAGCTTTCAGAGGATGACAGTTTCAACTAGCTATTTATTCACAGAATTCAGAAATTATTGTAAAATGACCCAAAAAAGATTATATATATATATTGTGACAAATATACCCCTCACCTTGGTTATTTTGTCCCAGGAACAGCTTTGACACACAGGGGCCCATTTATCAAGTGTCAAGCGAACATGATCCGCCGTAGCAGATCATGTCCACCCGACATCGATAAATGCTGACAGCATACGCTGTCGGCATTTATCATTGCACAAGCATTTTGTGTGAAATGCTTGTGCAAATCTGCCACCTGCACATTCGCGGCCAATCAGCCACTAGCAGGGGATATCCGATCGGGATTATTGCTATCCGCAACCTCAGAGGCTCATGAGGAAACTGCTGCATTCGCAACATGATAAATCGACCTCACATTCTTCACAGCAGAGAAATACTTCAAACACACTGGATTAGAGGTAAAAGCCTTGTCCTGACAATTTGCAGGAATACAGTTTTAACATTAACAAAAACAAAATAAATCCTTGCCCAATAGTGCTTACTAAACAGAATAAAGTATCTTTAACTAAAGTTGAGTGGCTTTTCCACACAACTGCAAAATTACAACAACAAAAAAATTTAAACCTCACAGGCCTAGAACCTCTAGACAGCAGCACAACTCCAGATCCTCTGTGTTTCACATACAGGTTCTAACACACCCTATTTAAAGGGCAAGTCAACCCAAAAGTATTCTAACCTCTTTAGATAATGTATTAAATGAATAGTACTGCAAACTGTATCCCAATAATAAAGTAAATATAGTGTGCAAGTAAAAAGATTTACTAGATCTCCTTCGGCCGTTTTGAAATGGCCTCCTCACCACTCCTTTCCCTATGTCATCCTCGTCTTCCACTAAATTAATTTTATCTATCCGGCTTGTTCCTGCGATTTGTGCATAGGTAGGAACAAAAAAATGCTCAGTAGCATAGAGGTTCATATATGTGGCGGACCAGTGTGCGTTCCCTTCATCGGTCCCACAGACCAGCGGTCACAGAGCTGTTCCAGTGTTGTTATTGAAGCCAACTTCCGCTGCATATAGGAATCACTATGCTACTAATTGTCTTTTTTTGTTACTACCTGAAAAAGCCCCCCTTTGATGAAAACGGCACATTGCATATGCGAGAATCGCGGGAACGAGCCGGATAGATACAATTAATTCAGTGGAAGATGAGGATGACTTAGGTAAAGGAGGGGTGAGGTGGCCATTTCAAAATGGCCGAAGGAGATCTAGTAAGTCTTTTTACTTGCACACTACATTTACTATACATGTGCATGGCGAAAAAATTTGGTTTGGTTCAGATCGATTCCAATTTTTTCGAATTTCGGTTCGGATCGATTCGAATTCGGAAAAATTTTAATCAATTCAGTTCGGATTCATTTCGGATTCATTCAGATTCGAATAAATTCGGCTGGATTCGGTTTGATTTGGTTCGGAAATTAGGAATTTCGGTAAGTGTTAGGTGGGATGTGCTGTGTATTAGACTAGTATTATGTACTGTATATTAGGTGTAACCCATAGCAGAGTGATATAACCTAATATACTGTACAATACTAGTGTAATCCATGGCCATCCGAATCTACCGAATAAATCCGAAACAATTCGGATTTATTCGGTAGATTCGGCACTATTTTAATTCGGAAATTCGAATCGATCCAAATCCCGAATTTTACAAATTTGGCCGAATTTCCGAATTGATCTGAAACGAATTGCACATTTCTAACATTTACTTCATTATTGATGTTTTCCAGTCATCTACAGTGGGTGTGATGTTCGATTTCCAGTGTCTGGGGATTAGTGATTTGGCGCTATTAATCATTAGGGTAAGTAGGAGTTTGGCTACTTTGTTGTTGATTTTGGGGAGAGACAGATATAGAAGGATTAGTGGGTCGTTAGGTATTTGCTTTCCCACTATGTCTGACATAAGCCGAAGGACCCCCGCCCAGTATGTGTCTAGGTTGTTGCAGTTCCACCAGATGTGTGCCAAATTACCCTCCTCTCCACAACCCCTCCAGCACTTATCACTCGCTGTCTTGTATATTTTACTTAATCTACTGGGTGTTAGGTACCATCTCATGAGGAGTTTATAATTTGTTTCCAATACCCTCACCGAGATTGATGATCTCAAGAAATGCTCTTTGCCAGTCTTTCTCTGTTAGTTCCCTCTCTAATTCCCTCTCCCATGTTCGGGTGTAGTTAGGTAGTTTTTGTGCTTCCCCTTGTAGAAGTAGTTTGTATATAATAGATATTAAGTTTCTGGGCGTGTTGTCGGTTAGACAAAGGGTTTCATAGGGAGTTAGCTTTCTGGTTAGGTACTGCTTCTTTGGGTGTGTGTGAATATAGTGGCCTATTTGCATGTATGAGTAACAATTTACGATAACATCCGGATGTGAATCCCTAATGTTTTCCAATTGACCTAGCTTCCCATCTTGGAGGAAAATCGAGATAATCCTATGTTTAATGTGTATTCCTGGGTTTCCCTGACTGTCCTTTTGGTTCCATGGGAGCGTGGGATTATTGCATATAGGTTGCATCGGCGAGAGCGTATTAGAAATGTGTGTGGAGATATTTGTCAATCTATCCCATGTCTGAAAAAATTCTTCCAATATCTGATAATGTTTGATGATTATTGGGCGTTGTTTAGCAGGGAGCCACGCCACTAAAAAGGCGTTACATAATCTTATTATATACCTGCCAATTTGTACCCATTGCTTGTGTGCATTGTTTGTGCACCATTCAACTAGATTTTGTAAGGCAATTGCTGTTTTATAAATGTGAATGTTTGGTACCCCCAGTCCCCCGCTCTCCTTGGGTAGATACATTGTTTGTTTAGCTATTCTTGGTCTAATTCCTTGCCAGGTGAATTGAATTAAAAATTGAATCTTAGATAGGTAATTGTGTGGGAGGTGAATAGGGGTTGTTTGCAGTAAATATAGGAGCCTGGGGAGGACATTCATCTTTATTACGCTTATTCTGCCTATCCACGAGATAGACTTGCTCCTCCAACTAGAAAGATCTGTAATAAGGGTATTTTCTAGGTTTTTGTAGTTAGCCTCAAATCCTATTTTGGCATCTGTTGCCAGAAAGATACCTAGGTATTTGAGTTTAATTCTTTGTATTTTAAGTGGACAATTTTGTGTCAGTTGTTGAAAACTTTTTTCATCGTATGTAAGGTTTAACATCTCAGATTTGTTAGTGTTTATTAGGAAATGGGATACTTTGCCATAGCTTTGGATTATTTCCAATGTCTTTGGAAGGGATTTCTCTATCTCCGTGAGTGTAAGCAGAACATCGTCAGCATATAGGGCAAGCTTGTGTTCTGTGTCCCCTACCTGTATGCCTTTGATTTGTGTGTCATTCCTTATTGCCTGTGCCAATGCTTCTATTTCTGGCGAAAGTGGGCATCCCTGCCTAGTTAAGTTTCTAATGTAGAATTTATCTGATAATATACCGTTCACTTTAATCCTAGCCATGGGACGTGTGTATAGGGAGAAAACATATTGGATAAATTTATCGCAGAATTTCATTTTATGCATTACTGCTTTTAGGAATTGCCAATTTACCCTATCGAAGGCTTTTTCCGCATCCATAGATATCAGAACCGCCGGTATTTTGTTGTGCCTAACATAAGAGATAAGTTGTGGAGCTTTTAGGGTATTGTCCTTAGTTTCTCTCCCTGGTATAAAACCTGTCTGGTCTGTATTTATTAATTTGGGTAAAAATTGGTTTATTCTATAAGCTAGGACCTTAGCGAAAAATCTTAACGTCCGAGTTCAATAGTGAAATCGGGCGAAAATTCTCAGGTGTATTTGGGTCCCTCCCTGGCTTCGGTAGGACAGTGATATGGGCCTCTAACATATTTTCTGTAAATCCTTTAGTGTTTAGGAGTGAGTTGAACATTTTTGCTAACGGGGAGACTAGGTGGTGAGGGTAGGTTTTTTAGTACTTCATGCCGAAGCCGTCTGGCCCCGGACTTTTACCGCTTGGCATAGACTTTATGGCTTTTTTAATTTCATCTACTGTTATAGGGAGCTCCAAACTCTTGGTTTCCTCTGCCTCTAGTGTCAGAAGATTTAGGTCTGCCAGAAAGCCTTCAATATTTTGTGATGTGGCTGTTTCCGGTATGTTGTACAGCGAAGTGTAGTATTGTCTAAATGTCTCAGCAATACCCTTACTATCATTATGTGTAGTCCCCTGCCTACTTCTGATGTGATGTACATGTGTATTGAGCTGTCGTCTTCTCAAGGCTTTTGCTAATGATGTACCTGTCTTATCCCTAACGTTGAAATATTTTTGTTTTAGGAATGTGGCTTTTTTTTGGTATTCTTTTGTGAGGTAGTTTTTTAATGATTGTCTAGCCTTCTGTAGGGATGTTAGTATGTCTGGGGATTGCATGGTTGACTTATGTTCTTTCTCCCAGTACCCTATTTGCGCCAGTGTGGAGTTTAGGAATTGCCTGTTTTCTTTTTTTTCCCTTGCTTTTTTTGCTATAAGTTCCCCTCTGACTACACATTTATGTGCCTTCCAAACCATCCCATCAGGTGTGTCCACCCTGCCATTTTCTCTAAAGTAGTTATCTAGTGTCTTGTCTATAGCTTGTCTGGTTAGGGGGTTTCCCATCATATGGTCATCCATTCTCCAGGTATAAGCTAACTGTGGTATGTCTGGCCATTCCACTCCACATTGTACGCATGCATGGTCCGCCCATGTGGCGGGTAATATCTTAGAGTCTGTGATCAGTGATAGCCCTAATTGATCCAAAAATATGTAGTCTATCCTAGTAAACATGTTATGGGGGTTTGAGTAGAACGTATAATCCCTTGTTTGCGTGTTCATTGCTCTCCATACATCATGCAATTTCAATTGGTTCAAAAAGCTCTTGATAGTTTTGATCACCCGCTTGGGTGTGCATGTAGACCCGGTGGAAGTGTCTATTAGTGGATCTAATGGTAGGTTGAAGTCCCCACCTAGAAACAAAGTTCCTTTGGCGTGGACCAATAGTGAGTGAAAAATAGTTTTGAATATGTGGTGCTGATCTCTGTTTGGAAGGTATACGTTTGCAATGGTGATTGGTCTGTTAAATAAAAGGCCCACTAGGATTATGTACCTTCCATTTTTGTCTCTTTCTATATATGTGGGTTGAAATTGGATTGAATTTTTAAATAAAATGCCCACTCTGGCTTTTTTTGCTGTCCCTGAGGCCTGGAATACGTTCCTATATTTGTGTGATAGAAGTCTTGGTTCCTTGCCTCTCTTAAAGTGTATTTCCTGTATTAGCAATATATCTCCCGTGTTTTTTTATAAATCTCTAAAGACCATGGATCTCTTTTCTGGGCTATTTAGGCCATTTACATTTATCGTTGTGAGTGTGAGTGGATGCATGTCTAAGCACTGTTTTGGTATAGCCACTCTAAACTTAGTTGATGATAATGTAAAGTTGTGTTCTAGAAGTGCAAGATTCCTTAGCTATTACCTGGTATACTAGCGTGATTCTGTCTGTCTCAGTATCCTGATGTGTGACCAATCTACAATGTCTAACAATATGTGCAGTTAACCAGCATACAATACACAGCTTTTTCTATAGTAGAAGTCCGAGCGTTGCTTTTGAACTGTTAATGCAGTCAAACATTTAACATAAAAAAATACAAATTATAATAACAGTAAGTTCAAATCAAATGGTAGTATCCCCACCCCCAAACAAGTTACAAAACTTTTTTAAGATAAAGATAAACATACGACCTTAAGCTACCATGGTGATTTCCAAAAGACAGTCCAGAATAGACAGAGTCCCATTTCATGTATCAGCTTTGTCTGTTGCTTGTGTTCTCACTGAAGGATGAAGTGGTGGCTGCTCCATCTGCGATACTGGGGTCCTAGGCCTGCCTAGGTAGGATTTTTATGTCTGATGGGGTCCATCTTCTTCCGGCTGCCTGATGTCTAGTTGTAGAACCTTATTGAAGTGGGGGAGATCATCCAAATTTTTGTATACTGCTGTGGTGTTGTCTCTGGTGGCGATGAAACTAACAGGGAATCCCCAGCGATATGGTATTTTCTTCTCTCTTAATATTGAGGTGACAAAATTCATCTCTCTTCTCTTCTGAAGTGTTGCTGGACAGAGGTCAGTGAAGATCTGGATGTGGTTGCCTGCGTGGGTAAATTTATGTTTCTGTCTGGCATGGCGTAGGATTTTCTCACGATCTTTGTGATTAAGGAGTTTAAGTATAATGTCTCTAGGTGGGGCCTTAGGTGGTGGCTTGGCACCCAGAGTTCTGTGCGCCCTTTCAGTACAGATATCTGGGGATTCACTTGTACCTTTAAGAGTCCTGAACAGATCCTGGAGGCATCCTTCTATTGCATTCTGTTGAACTGTTTCGGGTACACCCCTTATGCGTAGGTTATTGCCCCTACCTCTGTTGTCGAGGTCTTCAACCATTTCAAGCAAATGATGGATGGTTTCTTCTTGTTCATAGGCTAACTTCGAGATGTGCTGTATATCATTAAAGGCAGTATTATGACTCTCTTCTAGTGTTGAGACTCTATTAGTGATTTTAGACAAGTCTCTTTTGATTTCACCATACCAGCCCTTTACTTCTCCAATGATTTCTTTTATATCCTCCTTTGTACACAAGGCTTTAAGATCATCTCTAGTTAGTGGGGTGCTGTTTCCTGTGTCTAAAGTTGATTTTTGTGTTGCCGCAGCTCCCTGGTCTGGGGTGTTCTCCATGTCTGTGGGAGGGGGGGTTGTAGCTTGAGTTTTTAGGAATTGTTGGATGGATTTGGACTTAGTATTTTTGTCTGATTTATTCAATCTTCTGCTAGGCATGACCATTGACTTTCATGTAGATGAGTGTGTGAAGTTGCACTTGAAAAATAGTTGCTTTAAGCACAAAAGAAAAGTGACAGCATGGTGCATGCACCTGTGGTACTTAGAATTCTTGGTGCAGGGGATATTGTAGTTGCTCTTGTGTCTGCAATATAACCTAACTGCTGTGTAGGGACAGGGTACTGGGGCCTAAGTGTGTGCAGATCCACAGGGTGGGTTTTTATTTATGGTTTTCTTTTATTATTTTTCCCCCCTTTAGTTCCACTCTCAGGAGGTGAATTGTAGCTTGATAATGTCTCTACTTGTTAATTTGCTGATGCTACTGTGTATATATATATATATATATATATATATATATATATATATATATATATTATACCTTGTAAATTATAACATACAACTTCCGGGGTGCTCTGGGTATCACATGTACTTCACCAATAAACACAATATCCCACACTCTCCGGTTACTTTTCATTAATTGTTATTAAAGGGCCATAATACCCAAATGTTTAAACACTTGAAAGTGATGCAGCATAGCTGTAAAAAGCTGACTAGAAAATATCTCCTGAACATCTCTATGTAAAAAAGAAAGATATTTTACCTCAAAAGTTTCTCAGTAGCCACCTCCCATTGTAAAGGATTTCTAAGCAGCATTTTAGTGTGTCTGTCCTAGGACAGCTTAGGGGATGAGCCACGTGAACTCTCATTATATTTCACCAATCAGGTAAAGGAAGCTTACTATGAAATCTCATGAGAGTTAAGTCAAATCTCATGAGATCACAGTAAGAGTTCATGACCTCAGCACTGCTGATGCTGATTGGCTGCTGTTCATTTCTTCATTTTTTTTACCTGCAACTGGGCAGAACTTACTCTGCTGAGCTGAGGAGATTGTGAGGTAAAATATCTTCCTTTTTTACATAGAGATGCTCAGGTGATATTTTCCTGTCAGCTTTTTACAGTTATACTGCATCAGTTTCAAGTGATTTAGCATATGAGTATTATGTCCCTTTAACCTGTGATGATTCATGGTGGTGCCCCTTCTTCAGACATAAAATAACAGTGTATACAGTTACCCCTTAAGTACTCCACCAACACTTGCAGCAGCCCATCACGGATCTCCGTTGGCATACCCTGTGTGCAACTGCGCATGCACCGGGATCACTACTGCAAGTCGGATAGGACATACTTGTAAAAGCAAACGTGAAATTGCATCGAAGTTAGTAAACATGTTAGGTTTATCATGACACATTGTAAATCCTAACATGTCACAATTTATTAAGTACACGTATATCTAAGTCATCCTCCATTTGCCTACCATGTTGTTATATCTATGGAATTAGAAACCTCCAATCGTAACAATCATACTTTATATTGAGAGGCGGTATGTTAAAAACATCTCCACTTATTAAAGGGACAGTCAACACCAGAATTTTTGTTGTTTTAAGAGATAGAGAACCCCTTAATTACCAATTCCCCAGTTTTGCATAACCAACACAGTTATAATTATACACGTTTTACCTCTGTAATTACCTTGTATCTAAGCCTCAGCAGACTGCCCCCTTATTTTAGTTCTTTTGACAGACTTGCATTTTAGCCAATCATAGCTGTCTCCATGGTAAATTCACGACCATGAGCTCAATGTTATCTATATGAAACACATGAACTAATGCCTTCTAGTGGTGAATTAATGCCCTCTAGTGGTAATCAAAATGCATTTAGATTAGAGACGGCCTTCAAGGTCTAAGAAATTAGCATATGAACCTCCTAGGTTTAGCTTACCAAGTGAACAAAGCAAAATTGGCGATAAAAGTAAATTGCCCTATCTGAATCATGAAAGTTTTTTTTGGACTTGACTGTCCCTTTAATACCCATACTATAGCACAACATGTAAGCATATAACATATATTAATATGCCACCTCCTAACTTATACTAAGGAGAGTATAACAACTAAATTCTGCAGCATTTAAGTGTTATACTTTCTTTAGTAGCATTTAGGTGTTAGTATAAGTTACAAGGTGGCTTATTAATATGTTATACTGTATGCTTAGATGTTGTGCTATAGTATCGGTATTAACAAGTGGAGATGTTTTTAACATACCGCCTCTCAATATAAAGTATGATTGTTACGATTGGAGGTTTCTAATTCCATAGATATAACAACATGGTAGGCATATGGAGGATGACTTAGATTTACGTGTACTTAGTAAATCGTGACATGTTAGGATTTACGAAGTGCCATTATAAACCTAAAATGTTTACTAACTTCGATGCAATTTCACGTTTTCTTTTACTAGTATGTTTTATCCGGCTTGCCGTAGTGAACTAGGGCAAGTGCATTTACACGCAGGGTACGCCAACGGAGGTGATGGGCTGCTGCACTTGTTGGTGGGGTACTTAAGGGGTAAGTGAATACACTGTTATTTTATGTTTGAAGAAGGGGTACCACCCCAAAACGTCACAGGTTAATAAAGATTGATGAAAAGTAACCAGAGAGTGCGGGAGCATTTATTGTCTAAAGTAGACAACCGAAGGTATTGATTTAGAACCATTTTGGTATATTCAATACCACTATTTGGCTCCCAAATACGATCATATAAAAAAAAATCATTAACTTTTTTGCAATCTTTGGGTTCCTCGCTTAAATTATTTACACACAACTACTGCAGTCATAAAATAAATGGTTGTAAAAGCTTCTCTAGGATATCCTTTTGTTTATTAAATATGCATTGCTTTGCCATTGGTTTTTGGTAATTAAAAGGCAGCTAATTGCAGCTGATCACCACATTTATAAAATATCCGAGAGTGAAGGGGTTAATCAGTTAACTGTTAAGGGTAATAAGAAAGTCTGCCAGCATACAGTTTAGGGCTTTTTTTTTCAATATTTAAGTAGTTTATTTTTATTTTATGAAATGTAGGCTTCCTTCCTCACCCTTGTGCATAGAACGTGTAGCAGTGGATTAATTCTGCCATGGTCAAAACACACAAGGGCAAATAATTTTACACATATACAGTCATTACTAGAGCAGCAGTGTTTCAATAAAAATGCATCTGACCCTGAACCAAGAGCACTTTGCTAAATGTGACAAGCTTTAATGTTGGGTGTCTGTTTCAATTCTACAGAACACTTCCGATTGGCTGGGGAACGTGCTATCACAAGTAGCAGTGGATTCATTCTTTCATGGCCATAACACACATTTGTATATTATTTTACACATATATATCGTTATTACTAGAGCAGCAGTGTCTCCTTCCCTTTAACAGCCAGGAGTGCTGCAATAAAAATGCATCTGACCCTGAACCAAGAGCCAGGAGCACTTAGTTAAATGTGCACCCCGCTCTTACAAGCTGCAATGTTTCCTCTGGAAGAGCCAGGAGCTAGCTTTAGTCATGCTGTTGGGCGTCAGTTTTAATTTTATAGATCACTTCCATTTGGCTGGGGGGCATGCTCTCTATAGATGTGTGCTCTGCCCCTCGCTTTGCAGACAAGCTATGATGGAATTTGTATAAACATACTATTTGTAATTTTTATTTGTTATGCTGTGTTTTGATTGCAATGTGCTTTATTCTTTCATTCAACTTTTGCCTTAAACAGTGTACAATGTCCCTTTAACGAGGAAAAAGTTTAATGAAACTAAGTCATTATGAATTCAGTTTTAGCAAATTCAGAATATAGCAAAGGTTTAGGTAAAAAATGCTTATCATGCCCCCAAAATGCCCAAGGCCAATCTCATCTCATGAGATTTCTGAGACTCTTTTTATTCTATCCAGTGAGACTACTTTTCTATAACAGAACAGAAATGGAGACATTCTACATGTACAGATATTTAACCATATTTCAAGTGTATTTTCAAACTTGTTTTGCCTGTAATTGTTTTACCAATAAGATTTTATTTATTTGGCAACTATATAGCAGTAACGCTAATAGTACATCCATTTAAAAATAGTGTTTAAAATAGTTTTAATAGATTATGTGTTTGGATTTTGTTTTCTTTTTTTGGTTCTTTTATTTAAAGGGACACTGTATTCAACAGTTTTCTTTCATCCATAAGAAATATTATTTTCTAAATGTGATAATTTTTTGTTTTTATGAAAAAGATGTTTAAATTTAAATTGAACTTGATATAATAGTTTCAGTGGTGTACTTCCTGCTAATACTCACTGGGTGAAATACAATTCTACTAATGTTGATTGGCTGATAGATGTGTCTTGCTAATGCTTATTGGTTGACAGGTACTTCCTACTAATGAGCATTGTGCATTAGTTAATAGTAACAATAATTTATTGTGCATTAGCAGGCAGGGTTGCCAGGTGTCCTGTATTTTCCCAGGCTGTCAAGTGAAATCTTAAAAAAAATATTGAACACTTAAAGGGACAGTCTAGATCCAATACATAATTTTGATTTCTTTTTGTTATATACCAGAGAAGCATCTTGCAACTGGTCCTACATTTATAAGCTTGTCATAAGTACATGAAACATTTAAATATTCATAGTTTGTTAAGAGCTGAAAATGTCCGCCAAGCTCCATCTACCTATTGCATGTAAATTTTTGTATGTTAAGTTTATCCAGTCACGACCGACTTGTGAATAAGCTTTGCTACTCGCACAGGCTGATTTGTGTTTGAGCAATTTGAAATAGCTAACTGAAAAACTATCATACAAGAAAACAGCTAACTGGACAAGAAGAAAGCTGTGGGCTGAGCATGGCGCCATTTTCTTCTCCTAACAAACAATGAATATTTGAAAGTTGTATGAGTGGCAGTTAAGCGGGAAAATGACTAATGTTTTGTGTGGTGCAGCTGAAGAGATAAAATGGTTGATTTGTATGTTATGGGGCTCAATTGTGAAAAATATACATGGTTGGAGCAAGAATTGTGGCTTTTTAGGGGGCATTGTGTGAGGTTCACAACTGATACTTGAATATTTGTTTAAATTTAAAAATTAAACATCTTTTATCTATGTATAGGTCCTGACTGAATGACTGACTCATCAACGCGCAGCTCAAACCGCATTGTTTTTATGATGTAGGCACCCACTAAGGAAGGATTTTTGGAAATTACGTCTCTAAGGGGGTGAGAAAGGGTGGTGAATTTTTTTTATGAGGATACCTATATCTCAAAAACTCTTATAGACATGAAAATTAGTATTTAGATAATCATTGGAAAAAAAAGAAATACGTTTTACCATTTCCATAAAATCCACTTAAGGGGGGGTCAAAAGGGCAACTGATTTATCCTGATACCTATAGCTCAAAAACCAAAAATGTTACAGACGTGAAAATTAGTATTTAGATTCTCGTTGAAAAATAAAGAAATACGTTTTACCATTTCCCGAAAATCCACTTAAGGGGGGGTTATGAGGATACCTATATCTCAAAAGCCGAAGATGTTACAGACATTTGGTATTTACATTCTCCTTTAAAAAGAAAAAAAAAAACACGTGTTTTACCATTTCCTGAAGATCCACTTAAGGGGGCTCAAAAGGCTGGGTGATTTATGATGAAACCTATATCTCAAAAAACGAAGATGTTACAGATGTAAAAATTGGTATTTAGATTCTCCTTTAAAAATAAAGAAATACGTGTTTTACCATTTCCCTGAAAATTCACTTAAGGGGGGTCAAAAGGGGATGGGTGATTTATGAGGATACCTATATCTCAAAAACCAAAGATGTTACAGATGTGAAAATTTGTATTTAGATTCTCCTTTAAAAATAAAGAAACACGTGTTTTAACATTTCCAAAACATCCACTTAAAGGGACAGTATACTGTAAAATAGTTTTTCCCTTAATGTGTTTACAATTGCTTTTTTTACCAACTGCAGAGTAAAAAATGTATGAAAATTAGCTTTTTAAGGTTTATTTCTGTATATTAAAGCTCTGATATTGTGTTTTGAAGCCACAGCCTAATAAAATAGGTTGAGCTTGTAGGTATAATCAGATCTCATTACTGTATCACATTGTGCACATATACCTGCTTCTTTATCTTATATCTGTCCTTAAAACAATCACCAATACTTTGAGAGAACAATGGAAAATCAACATTTTATTACCTTATCTCTGCTTTATCACACTGGGAGTGTAATTTCTTCTGCTGGCTGTGTTTACAAAGCTTATCTATAGCTGGTACGCGCGGCCACAAACTTTCAGAATAGGTGGGGATACCACATGCTAAATTAACAATTTCAAATGCCAATATAAGGGTAAAGGAGCTACTTGTAAACAATTTAATACACTGCAGCAGGTAAAGTGGATCATTGGGAACAAATTAAAGGGGAGAACATTTTTGAGTAAACTGTCCCTTTAAGGGAGTCAAAAGGTGTGGGGGGGGGATTTATGAGGATACCTATATCTCAAAAATTAAAGATGTTACAAACGTGAAAAATGGTATTTACATTCTCCTTTAAAAATAAAGAAATAAGTGTTTTCCATTTCCTGAACATCCACAGGGGGGTCAAAAGTGTGGGGGGTGATTTATGAGGATACCTATATCTCAAAAACCAAAGATGTTACAGACATGAAAATTGGTATTAACATTCACCTTTAAAAAAAACACATTTTAACATTTCTTGAAAATCCACTTAAGGGGGGTCAAAAGTGTGGGGGGTGATTTATGAGGACACCTATATCTCAAAAAACAAAGATGTTGCAAATATGAAAATTGGTATATAGATTACAAGAAACAGAGAATTAACAAAAACTCACAAAGTTCATGACTTTGATCAAATCAGCCAATAGGATGTAAGCAGCTCTCATCCTATTGGCTGATTTGAATTATTCAGCCAATAGGAATGCAAGGGTATCCCTATTTAAAAGGGGTACCTTGCATTCAATCTTCAGTCTGTGGCGGGAGATCACATGAAGAAGACCTCTGTGTCGCCTGTATGAAGATGAGGAAAGAGCATCTGCTGGAGCATCTGCCACCACCGGGATGGAGATAGAAGATCAGGGCAAAAGGGGCAGCTGCCTAGGGCCCAGTCTCTATTGAGGGGCCCAAGAGTTCATACCAGACTGCTGATGTGACATGGGGAACACACACATTCAGTCCTAATACTGTCACAGTCAAAAGTACTCTGCTTATATATTGCCAGACTGTGCCGGTGTCATGTGACATGCCAAGTATTGCCATGTGCTGTTTTAGATGTGCACTGTGCAGCACTGAATGCAAAGCCCTAACTCTGCATCCAGCCATTCCCACTGCATCAGAAAAGGTCCTACTGGAAAGCTGGAGCGGCAGGCAAGTGAGGATTTGAGCATCTGTGCAGCTGTATACACTGCTCTCTTCAGTCTTGAGGCTGTGTGACTCATCTAACACTGTATCCATGCAGCCTTGGGCAGACAGCATCCAGTCTGCTGGTCCCCTTAGCCCTGCTCTTTCTGCTGTGGCCCTAAGATGAACTAACTGAAGTTTGTTAGGGGAACAGTGCTTTGTAGAAAGGTGTCAGTGGTAAGAATAAGTGAGTGAACACACACCCCTCCCCATGCAGCATTGTCTAGTGCAGGGTGAGAGGGATCTTGTTCCTAGCAAAGAAGTGACATGTGCTGCTGTGGCTGATGTATAGTGTCATGCTGATACTTCACACATTAATGTAAGGTTTATTTTTATAGTTTTTGTTTTCTCTCTGTCTCATATTTTACAGCTTCCCATAGTAGTTCTGCTGTTCCAGTCAGTAAACTTATATTTGTCTGCACCTCCATGCTTCTTCCTCAGTCTTTACCTTGCTTTTGCTCCTGTTGGCTGCCCTAAATCTGTTTAACCAGCTAACCTCACACCAGAATTGCATTCAAAAGAATATTAAATGAATCCACAGTGGAGGAATTTATATATTTATTTACTTATTAGTACTGCTTAGGTACAGTTTCACATATTGCAATTTATTTAATTTTTTAAATGATTAGCCCAGCAGCGGATGATCCACTGCTGGGCTAATAATTTTAAAAAAATTATAAAATAAATTGATTTAGTTGTTTTTTGGGATGTTGGGGTGGAGAGCGAAATTGTATGGGGTGGGGGGAGGGCCAAGAAATTTTTTGCCAGGGTCCAGTCAATATTAAAGATGGCCCTGTAGAAGATGGTCCCACTATGGACGAAGATGAAGCCGTCTGGATGAAGATCTTTCGCCGCTGGGATGAAGATGTTTCGCTGGACTTCAGCAATGGTGAATACCTATTTTGGGGTTAGTGTTAGTTTTTTGGGGGGTGTTTTTTTTAGATTAGGTTTTTTTTTATTTTTAATGGGCTGAAAAAGAGCTGAATGCCCTTTTAAGGGCAATGCCCATACAAATGCCCTTTTTGGGGCAATTGGTAGATTATTATTTTTTTAGTTAGGTTTTTTTTGGGGGAGTTTTGGAGAGTGGGTGTTGTAATGTTAGTGTTTAATGTGTTTATTTTTGTTGCAAAAGAGCTGTTAACTGTAGGGCAATGCCCTACAAAAGGTCATTGGTAGTTTATTTATAGATTAGGGGTTTTTTTATTTCTTTTTTTTATTTCTTTTTTTAAACGGGGGTATTAGAATAGAAATAACTTTTTTATTTTTGATAATTTCTTTTGTTGTTCTCTGTAATGGTAGTTTATTTTATTAATTTCTGTAATGTTAGGGTTTTTTATGTAAGGGTAGCTTTTTTATTTTCTGTAATGGTAGTTTTTTTTAATGTAATGTTAGTTTTTTTTGTAAATTAGGTTTTTTATTTTTTTTTAATCTTTTGAATTTTATTTCAGTGTATTTTAATTGGGGTTAAGTTAGGGGGTGTTAGGTTAGGGGGCTTAGTTTTTAGTTTAATACTTTGGTTGTGGGGGGTTGGTGGTTTAGGTGTTAATAGCTTAATTAGGTGTTTGCATTGTGGGGGGTTGGCGGTTTAGGAGTTAATAGGTTAATTATGTGTTTGGATTGTGGGAGGTTGGCGGTTTAGGAGTTAATAGGTTAATTATGTGTTTGGATTGTGGGAGGTTGGCGGTTTAGGTGTTAATAGGTTAATTGGCTAGTTTTCGTTGTGGGGTTGGTGGACTAGGGATTAATAGGTCAATGAGGTAGTTTACATTGTTGGGGGTTTGAGGTTTAAGGGTTTTGAATGGTGTTTTGACATGTTGGTTTAATTTTTCTTGTCCGGTTTAGATTTTTACGTACAAATTCGACATTTATTTATTTTTTTGTTACACGTGCAATATGATATACTGGCATAAGTTACTGGTGACGCCAGAAATGTGTTGTTGCGCACATTTCTGAACCTCGCCAGCTTTTCAGACTTACGGCAGTTTATCATATGGAGGCACATGTTATGTGATTCACCCGTGCAAGGTAAACTTATGGGCGACGTGGGTTTAAGCAGTTGCGCTGAAATTTACGCCACATATGTAATCTCGCCAACAATGTTCAGGTTTTGTTCTGTGTACTGTGCAAACAGGGGTAACTAGAGAGCAATAAGAGGGTATGTATTGCTTAGTAATGTTTTATAATTCTAAAAAAAAATGACAAATTTTACAATTTTATGCCATTAAATAGCGAATAGCAATCCAGCAATGTGTTTGTCAGTTAAATGATTCCTGTGACAGCCAATAAGTATGTAAGCTACATTTCTACTCTTGACAATCCTGACCCCTTTTAAAAATAAATACAATTAAAAGATATATTTTTGTATTGCTGCTGGCTTGTTTCACTAGCACTTTCTTATTGTTTTAATTGTATTTAAGTCAAGTTGCTCCTTTGTTGTCCTAAAGAAGTTGCCTGTAGGAAACAGTAGACAAATATATTTTCTTTAAATTACATGAAACCCAATTTTTTTCTTTCATGATTCAGGCAGACCCTACAATTTAAAAAACAAATTGAATTTACTTGTATTATCAAATTTGCATTGATCTCATGTTATTCTTTGTTGTGATGAAGAAGAAAAACAAGGGTAGCTCCTCTTGTTAAAAATCCCAAAATTTTATTTGAACAGGATCAGGCACAGAACACCACAACATTTCGGGGTCAGTACCCCTTAGTCACATGACTAAGGGGTACTGACCCCGAAACGTTGTGGTGTTCTGTGTCTGATCCTGTTCAAATAAAATTTTGGGATTTTTAACAAGAGGAGCTACCCTTGTTTTTCTTCTTCATACTCTATTGCTGGGAGTGTGGCAGTCACTCCAAAGGAGTACCCTCTACCCTGGGGTTATAAGCTGGTGCTGGATTATCTTCATTTTATTCTTTATTGTGATACCTAGATAGGTAGTGTGCACATGCCTGAAGCACTACATGACAGGAAATAGTGCTGCCATCTAGTGTTCTAGATAATGTATAACATTCATGGAAAACTTCTTTATAGTGCTGCAGACTCATGTACACTCCTGAGCTAACCTGCCTGATTTTCAAAAAAGGATACTAACGGCTAGATTTGGAGTTTTGTCGGTAACGACCCGAAAAACTAATGCCGGCTTTTTTCTGGCCGCACCATAAAAATAACTCTGGTATTGAGAGTCCACAGAATGGCTGCGTTAGGCTCCAAAAAAGGAGCGTAGAGCATTTTTAACGCAGCTTCAACTCTCGATACCAGAGTTGCTTACGCAAGCGGCCAGCCTCAAAAACGTGCTCGTGCACGATTCCCCCATAGGAAACAATGGAGCTGTTTGAGCTGAAAAAAAACCAAACACCTGCAAAAAAGCCGCGTTCAGCTCCTAACGCAGCCCCATTGTTTGCTATGCGGTAACCCTTCCTACGTCTGCACTTAACACTCTAACATGTACCCCGAGTCTAAACACCCCTAACCTTACACTTATTAACCCCTAATCTGCCGCCCCCGCTATCGCTGACCCCTGCATATTATTATTAACCCCTAATCTGCCATTCCGTAAACCGCCGCTACTTACATTATCCCTATGTACCCCTAATCTGCTGCCCTAACATCACCGACCCCTATATTATATTTATTAACCCCTAATCTGCCCCCCACAACGTCGCCTCCACCTGCCTACACTTATTAACCCCTAATCTGCCGACCGGACCTGAGCGCTACTATAATAAAGTTATTAACCCCTAATCCGCCTCACTAACCCTATAATAAATAGTATTAACCCCTAATCTGCCCTCCCTAACATCGCCGACACCTAACTTCAATTATTAACCCCTAATCTGCCGACTGGAGCTCACCGCTATTCTAATAAATGTATTAACCCCTAAAGCTAAGTCTAACCCTAACACTAACACCCCCCTAAATTAAATATAATTTACATCTAACGAAATTAATTAACTCTTATTAAATAAATTATTCCTATTTAAAGATAAATACTTACCTGTAAAATAAATCCTAATATAGCTACAATATAAATTATAATTATATTATAGCTATTTTAGGATTTATATTTATTTTACAGGTAACTTTGTATTTATTTTAACCAGGTACAATAGCTATTAAATAGTTAAGAACTATTTAATAGCTAAAATAGTTAAAATAATTACAAAATTACCTGTAAAATAAATACTAACCTAAGTTACAATTAAACCTAACACTACACTATCAATAAATTAATTAAATAAACTACCTAGAATTACCTACAATTAACCTAACACTACACTATCAATAAATTAATTAAATACAATTCCTACAAATAAATACAATTAAATAAACTAGCTAAAGTACAAAAAATAAAAAAGAACTAAGTTACAAAAAATAAAAAAATATTTACAAACATAAGAAAAATATTACAACAATTTTAAACTAATTACACCTACTCTAAGCCCCCTAATAAAATAACAAAGCCCCCCAAAATAAAAAAATGCCCTACCCTATTCTAAATTACTAAAGTTCAAAGCTCTTTAACCTTACCAGCCCTGAGCAGGGCCCTTTGCGGGGCATGCCCCAAAGAATTCAGCTCTTTTGCCTGTAAAAAAAAACATACAATCCCCCCCCCAACATTACAACCCACCACCCACATACCCCTAATCTAACCCAAACCCCCCTTAAATAAACCTAACACTAAGCCCCTGAAGATCTTCCTACCTTATCTTCACCCTGCCAGGTTCACCGATCCGTCCTGAAGAGCTCCTCCGATGTCCTGATCCAAGCCCAAGCGGGGGGCTGAAGAGGTCCATGATCCGGCTGAAGTCTTCATCCAAGCGGGAGCTGAAGAGGTCCATGATCCGGATGAAGTCTTCATCCAAGCGGGAGCTGAAGAGGTCCATGATCCGGATGAAGTCTTCTATCAACTGCATCTTCAATCTTCTTTCTTCCGGATCCATCTTGCAGACCTCCGACGCGGAACATCCTCTTCTCCCGACGCCTACTAGCCGAATGACGGTTCCTTTAAGGGACGTCATCCAAGATGGCGTCCCTCGAATTCCGATTGGCTGATAGGATTCTATCAGCCAATCGGAATTAAGGTAGGAATATTCTGATTGGCTGATGGAATCAGCCAATCAGAATCAAGTTCAATCCGATTGGCTGATCCAATCAGCCAATCAGATTGAGCTCGCATTCTATTGGCTGTTCCGATCAGCCAATAGAATGCGAGCTCAATCTGATTGGCTGATTGGATCAGCCAATCGGATTGAACTTGATTCTGATTGGCTGATTCCATCAGCCAATCAGAATATTCCTACCTTAATTCCGATTGGCTGATAGAATCCTATCAGCCAATCGGAATTCGAGGGACGCCATCTTGGATGACGTCCCTTAAAGGAACCGTCATTCGGCTAGTAGGCGTCGGGAGAAGAGGATGTTCCGCGTCGGAGGTCTGCAAGATGGATCCGGAAGAAAGAAGATTGAAGATGCAGTTGATAGAAGACTTCATCCGGATCATGGACCTCTTCAGCTCCCGCTTGGATGAAGACTTCATCCGGATCATGGACCTCTTCTGCTCCCGCTTGGATGAAGACTTCAGCCGGATCATGGACCTCTTCAGCCCCCCGCTTGGGCTTGGATCAGGACATCGGAGGAGCTCTTCAGGACGGATCGGTGAACCTGGCAGGGTGAAGATAAGTTAGGAAGATCTTCAGGGGCTTAGTGTTAGGTTTATTTAAGGGGGGTTTGGGTTAGATTAGGGGTATGTGGGTGGTGGGTTGTAATGTTGGGGGGGGGATTGTATGTTTTTTTTTACAGGCAAAAGAGCTGAATTCTTTGGGGCATGCCCCGCAAAGGGCCCTGTTCAGGGCTGGTAAGGTTAAAGAGCTTTGAACTTTAGTAATTTAGAATAGGGTAGGGCATTTTTTTATTTTGGGGGGCTTTGTTATTTTATTAGGGGGCTTAGAGTAGGTGTAATTAGTTTAAAATTGTTGTAATATTTTTCTTATGTTTGTAAATATTTTTTTATTTTTGTAACTTAGTTCTTTTTTATTTTTTGTACTTTAGCTAGTTTATTTAATTGTATTTATTTGTAGGAATTGTATTTAATTAATTTATTGATAGTGTAGTGTTAGGTTAATTGTAGGTAATTGTAGGTAGTTTATTTAATTAATTTATTGATAGTGTAGTGTTAGGTTTAATTGTAACTTAGGTTAGTATTTATTTTACAGGTAATTTTGTAATTATTTTAACTATTTTAGCTATTAAATAGTTCTTAACTATTTAATAGCTATTGTACCTGGTTAAAATAAATACAAAGTTACCTGTAAAATAAATATAAATCCTAAAATAGCTATAATATAATTATAATTTATATTGTAGCTATATTAGGATTTATTTTACAGGTAAGTATTTATCTTTAAATAGGAATAATTTATTTAATAAGAGTTAATTAATTTCGTTAGATGTAAATTATATTTAACTTAGGGGGGTGTTAGTGTTAGGGTTAGACTTAGCTTTAGGGGTTAATACATTTATTAGAGTAGCGGTGAGCTCCAGTCGGCAGATTAGGGGTTAATACTTGAAGTTAGGTGTCGGCGATGTTAGGGAGGGCAGATTAGGGGTTAATACTATTTATTATAGGGTTAGTGAGGCGGATTAGGGGTTAATAACTTTATTATAGTAGCGCTCAGGTCCGGTCGGCAGATTAGGGGTTAATAAGTGTAGGCACGTGGAGGCGACGTTGAGGGGGGCAGATTAGGGGTTAATAAATATAATATAGGGGTCGGCGGTGTTAGGGGCAGCAGATTAGGGGTACATAAGGATAAGGTAGGTGGCGGCGCTTTGCGGTCGGCAGATTAGGGGTTAATAAGTGTAGGCCGGTGGAGGCGACGTTGAGGAGGGCAGATTAGGGGTTAATAAATATAATACAGGGGTCGGCGGTGTTAGGGGGAGCAGATTAGGGGTACATAAGGATAACGTAGGTGGCGGTCGGCAGATTAGGGGTTAAAAAAATGTATTCGAGTGTCGGCGATGTGGGGGGACCTCGGTTTAGGGGTACATAGGTAGTTTATGGGTGTTAGTGTACTTTAGAGTACAGTAGTTAAGAGCTTTAGAAACCGGCGTTAGCCCAGAAAGCTCTTAACTACTGACTTTTTTCCTGCGGCTGGAGTTTTGTTGTTAGATGTCTAACGCTCACTTCAGAAACGACTCTAAATACCGGAGTTAGAAAGATCCCATTGAAAAGATAGGATATGCAATTGACGTAAGGGGATCTGCGGTATGGAAAAGTCGCGGCTGAAAAGTGAGCGTTAGACCCTATTTTGAGTAACTCCAAATACCGGCGGTAGCCTAAAACCAGCGTTAGGAGCCTCTAACGCTGGTTTTCACGGCTAACGCCAAACTCCAAATCTAGGTCTAAGAAAAGGAGGAAAATTTGATAATAGACATATATTAGAAAGTTGCTTAAATTACATGCTCTATCTGAATCACAAAAGAAACATTTTGTTTTTTCTATCCATTTAATACATTCTGAGTGACCCATAAGCAAATGTCCAGTTAAAGGGACAGTCTAGCCCAAAATAAACTTTCATGATTCAGATAGAGCATGTAATTTTAAACAATTTTCCAATTTACTTTTATCACCAATTTTGCTTTGTTCTCTTGTTATTCTTAGTTGAAAGCTTAACCTAGGAAGTTCATATGCTAATTTCTTAGACCTTGAAGCCCACCTCTTTCAGATTGCATTTTAACAGTTTTTCATCACTAGAGGGTGTTAGTTCACGTATTTCATATAGATAACACTGTGCTCGTGCACGTGAAGTTATCTGGGAGCAGGCACTGATTGGCTAGACTGCAAGTCTGTCAAAAGAACTGAAATAAAGGGGCAGTTTGCAGAGGCTTAGATACAAGATAATCACAGAGGTTAAAAGTATATTATTATAACTGTGTTGGTTATGCAAAACTAGGAAATGGGTAATAAAGGGATTATCTATCTTTTAAAACAATAAAAATTCTGGTGTAGACTGTCCCTTTAAGGTAACTTGTTTGATGAGCAACAATTCCTCCTAAATTATTTTTTGTCTGTACATGTCTATTGCTAACCCGAGTGAGACATTTACCCAATAAACATTGACAACTATGACACTATCCATTTGTAATAGCCTAAACTAGACATCTTATAAAATGTTACAATTTGCAAACAAGTCAAGGATTAAAACCTAATCCACTGTAAATACAAATTAGTACCATGTTGAATAACAGTGATGGTGCAGGATGCTAAAATGTGTAAATAAATAACTTTATTGGTAGAACTTTGCAAGGAATCTGCTCCATATCCTTAGTTAATATGTAATGGGAATTGTATTTGATGAGAGTATACTGACCAGCACTGTATAGAATAGCTCTATATTCATATTCTTCTACAACTAAATCAAAGAAAGAACAATACATTTACGTGAAATAGTTGTATTTGGTCTTCTTGGTTATTAGATAACATTAAAGGGACAGTGCTCTGTAAAATAGTTTTTCCCTTAACCCCTTCGCTACCGGAACTTTCAGAGAAGAACTTGCCAAATATAGAGAATTTTTAGCATTTTTGCTATCACCCCATTTAAACAGCAATAGAGCCTTGTTTTTATTTACCTGTCAAAACGATTTATTTTCTTTGAATAGACAACTTATATACTAAGGTATTGATCTAGGCCCATTTTGGTATATTTCATGCCACCATTTCACTGCCAAATGTGATCATATAAAAAAAATTGTTCACTTTTTCACAAACTTTGGCCTTCTCACTGAACTTATTTACATACAGTTTGTGTAATCATAGCACAAATAATTGTAAAAGCTTCTCTGGGATCCCCTTGGTAGTGTCCCGAAAACATTGCTTAATGCCGACAGCATACGCTGTTGGAATTTATCATTGCACAAGCATTATTTGTGAAATGCTTGTGCAATGCTCACTCGCGGACAATCGACCGCTAGCAGAGGGTGTCAATCATTCCGATTGGATTAGATCTGGATGATTGCAGTCTGCCACTTAGACACGTTAAAGAGGTAGACACATTAAAGGGCAGCGTTCTTATGACCGCTGTTTCTTAAAGGGACAGTCTAGTATAAATTAAACTTTCATTATTCAGATAGGACTTTTAATTTTAATTAACTTTCCAATTTACTTTTATCATCAAATTTGCTTTTTTCTCTTGGTATTCTTAGTTTAAACTAAACATAGGTAGACTCATATGCTAATTTCTAAGCCTTTGAGGGCTGCCTCTTATCACAGGCTTTTTAAATCTCTTTTCAACACAAAGAGACAGAAAGTACACGTGGGCCATATAGATAACTGTGTCCGCTGCTTATTAAATCTATCCCATAGTAACAAGTGTCAGCTCAAAGCATATTTTTTCTACAAAATACAAAAAGACCCAGCGCAGTGATTCAAGTGTGACCTGTTAATAAAGAACATAAATTACTCTCAAGAAGTAGAATATACAGTAGATGTCATAACACAGTCGTGCCTGTAGGTTGCCACAGTATATGCCATGATAACTAGGTCTTTCCACGGAATGTTCAAGATACTCAGCTGTGTATTCAGAAGGAACGTTGTCAGGTCTGCATCTACAGTGGCCCGCAAGGTTCCAGTGGGGGACTGTGTACTGTCATCACATCTATTGTACAGGGAGTGCAGAATTATTAGGCAAGTTGTATTTTTGAGGATTAATTTTATTATTGAACAACAACCATGTTCTCAATGAACCCAAAAAACTCATTAATATCAAAGCTGAATAGTTTTGGAAGTAGTTTTTATTTTGTTTTTAGTTATAGCTATTTTAGGGGGATATCTGTGTGTGCAGGTGACTATTACTGTGCATAATTATTAGGCAACTTAACAAAAAACAAATATATACCCATTTCAATTATTTATTTTTACCAGTGAAACCAATATAACATCTCAACATTCACAAATATACATTTCTGACATTCAAAAACAAAACAAAAACAAATCAGTGACCAATATAGCCACCTTTCTTTGCAAGGACACTCAAAAGCCTGCCATCCATGGATTCTGTCAGTGTTTTGATCTGTTCACCATCAACATTGCGTGCAGCAGCAACCACAGCCTCCCAGACACTGTTCAGAGAGGTGTACTGTTTTCCCTCCTTGTAAATCTCACATTTGATGATGGACCACAGGTTCTCAATGGGGTTCAGATCAGGTGAACAAGGAGGCCATGTCATTAGATTTTCTTCTTTTATACCCTTTCTTGCCAGCCACGCTGTGGAGTACTTGGACGCGTGTGATGGAGCATTGTCCTGCATGAAAATCATGTTTTTCTTGAAGGATGCAGACTTCTTCCTGTACCACTGCTTGAAGAAGGTGTCTTCCAGAAACTGGCAGTAGGACTGGGAGTTGAGCTTGACTCCATCCTCAACCCGAAAAGGCCCCACAAGCTCATCTTTGATGATACCAGCCCAAACCAGTACTCCACCTCCACCTTGCTGGCGTCTGAGTCGGACTGGAGCTCTCTGCCCTTTACCAATCCAGCCACGGGCCCATCCATCTGGCCCATCAAGACTCACTCTCATTTCATCAGTTCATAAAACCTTAGAAAAATCAGTCTTGAGATATTTCTTGGCCTAGTCTTGACGTTTCAGCTTGTGTGTCTTGTTCAGTGGTGGTCGTCTTTCAGCCTTTCTTACCTTGGCCATGTCTCTGAGTATTGCACACCTTGTGCTTTTGGGCACTCCAGTGATGTTGCAGCTCTGAAATATGTCCAAACTGGTGGCAAGTGGCATCTTGGCAGCTGCACGCTTGACTTTTCTTAGTTCATGGGCAGTTATTTTGCACCTTGGTTTTTCCACACGCTTCTTGCGACCCTGTTGACTATTTTGAATGAAATGATTGATTGTTCGATGATCACGCTTCAGAAGCTTTGCAATTTTAAGAGTGCTGCATCCCTCTGCAAGATATCTCACTATTTTTGACTTTTCTGAGCCTGTCAAGTCCTTCTTTTGACCCATTTTGCCAAAGGAAAGGAAGTTGCCTAATAATTATGCACACCTGATATAGGGTGTTGATGTCATTAGACCACACCCCTTCTCATTACAGAGATGCACATCACCTAATATGCTTAATTGGTAGTAGGCTTTCGAGCCTATACAGCTTGGAGTAAGACAACATGCATAAAGAGGATGATGTGGTCAAAATACTCATTTGCCTAATAATTCTGCACTCCCTGTATACGCTATCCCTTGTGAGTAAAATAAATTGCACAGCTATGCTCTTTCATTAAAGGGACATTGTACACTAGATTTTTCTTAGCATACATGTTTTGTAGATGGTCCATTTCTGTAGCCCAACTGGTAATGTTTTTGTAAAAAAGTATAGTTTTGCTTATTTAACATTGTGCTGATTTTTAGACTTCTAACCAAGCCCACTGTGGCAGATGTTGACTGAAGTCTTCCAGATTCCTGCTACTCCTGTTTGTGTAATAGGTATTTTCATATGCAGGGAAGGGGGGGATGGGGGAGAGTCTGCAGTTTTTATTTTCCCTGCCCCTTTCACTGGGTGTCCCATCCTAACCTCATCAACAGTAGTAAACTGGGAGCAGGTTTAGCCTCGCAGAGACAGTCTTGGTGCAATGAATGAAAATGGGCTGTTCCTGCGAGTGGTAAAAAGTCTCCTATAGAAATAATCGGCTAGATTACAAGTTTTGTGTCATAGTGCGGTACAGCTATACCACTTTTAAATTGGCCTTTGCACGTAGAATGGCAGGTAAAACATATTACAAGTCGCGGTGGTATAGCTATACCGCAAGCATTTTAGCCTGTAACGTCACATCCATTCCGCACTCAAAAAATTATGTTTGAGTGCGGGATTTTCCATAGCGTTGTATTACAGTTTGTGTAGTCCAGCTAAAATGTTTACATTACAGTTTATACCGACACGATCCATTCCGCAATCTGAGAACAGTAGTTATGGATTTTGCAAAACAAAAATGTTTTACAAAACTCATAACTAAAATGTTACAAAGTACACTAACACTCATAAACTACTATTAACCCCTAAGTCGCAACCCTCCTGCATCGCAAACACTATATTACACATATTAACCCCTAATCTGCTGCCCACCCACATCACGACTATTAAATAAACCTATTATCCCCTAATCCGCTAGCCACCCACATTACCAACAATATATAAACCTATTAACCCCAAAACCGCCTGCCTCCAACATCGCCAATACTAAATAATAAATTAACCTAACATAACTATTCAAATAAAATAAACTACCAATTAAAAATCCTAAATTACATGATTAAAAAAACCTAACACTACGAAAAAATAAAAAACAAAAAATTAGGAATTTAAATAAACCTAATACAAAGAAAAAATTAAAAAAATCTAACATTGCAAAAAAACGCAAAAATTACGAAAAATAAAAAAACTAAGATTACATAAAATAAAAAACGAAATTATCCAAAATGATAAAAATTACACCTAATCTACTAGCCCTATAAAAACACCCCCTAATTAAACAATAAACTACCAATAGCCCTTAAAAGGGCCTTTTGTAGGACATCGCCCTCAGTTAAACAGCTCTTTTACCTTAAAATATTACAAAGTCCCCCCTAAAAGTAAAACCCCCCATCCAACCAACCCCCCAAAATAAAAAACCTAAGTCTAAAAAAATCCTAAAATACCCATTGCCCCTAAAGGGGCATTTGTAAGGGCATTGGCTTTAAAAGGGCATGCAGCTCTTTTACTGCCCTTAAAAGTGCATTAATAAAAAACTTTTACTGCCCTTAAAACCCTAATCCAAAAAAAAACACCCCAAAATATTAAATAAAAACTAACACTAACCCCAGAAAATCTACTCACGGTTCCTGAAGTCCGGACATCCATCTTCATCCAGGCGGCAAGAAGTCTTCATCCAGGTGGCGACATCTTGATCCATTGTCGGGGCATTGTCTTTCTTTATCCCGGTGTCGTGGAGCTGTGGAGGCACAGAGCTGTAGAGACGTGGAGCATCTTTGCAGTCGGCATAGACATCCAGTGTGGAGGATCCTCTTCAAACGATCAGCGCCTGTCACAAATATCTCAGGATTCAGCTGCTAAGGAGTTAACTTTGTGTAGCTTGCACTCAAAACAGTTATTTGTTTTCAAGAAGAATTGTGTTTGTATTTTCTTTGAAGTGCCAGAACCCTCTAACTAGCCACCAAATGTTAGTGTGTATGCATTGAGTCATAAAATCACTGAAGCTCTTAGTCACAGAGATACACAGGATAAAGTTTATGGCTTAAGCTGTCAATAGAATGCATGATGCAAAACAGGCCCTTCATTACAAAAACTGACCAGGTCACTGACAGGACATTGGTATATTATGTACATATGTGGGTTAAAAGTGTTATAACCTTAACGGCAGGTAAATATGACAACCTATGGCATATTTGATATCAAACTGGTTCTCCCAATAAAACTAAGAGGTTCTAAATATGTAAATATAGAAATTTCTTACCTAGCAGGAATGATAATGGATTGTATAAATTCAGGCAAGAAATTTAGTCTATTGAAGGTTGTAAAGACAGTGGGGTTTCTTAGCCCGCCCAGCAGGGTGTGGTTAAGCAACATGATCTCTGAGAAGTAAGTTTAAGAATCTTATTTTTTAACAATAAGATTGTCATTCTTACAAGGGGAGCTGCTGTACAGAAGTAAGGAGCCATCATTTTCTTGCCATTCCCCTGGCGCAGATCTTGAAGCTAGTAAAGTATTCAATTCTTAAAATGGGGAGAGAGTAAGCGCTAAAAAGCTTAAAAGGCTAGTAAAAGGTACATTTTAATACATATAAAAATTTACAAATGGCAATCAGACGCATGGATCCATGTCTGACTTAACAAAAAAAAAATATATATATATATAATAAACAAATCTAAAAATATCTAAAAATATCCAATGGAGTATAGCATGTGACGCTGACTTAGTGAGCCAGTGATGAGGAGTTAGGACATGTACATTCAATAATATAAACAACCTAAGTGAGTGATTGAGTGCACACAATAGCTTTCAACAAAGAAAAATAGCATTCACAAAAAATAGTGTTCACAAAAATTGGCGTACATAAAAAATGTTCAAATGTTCAACCGGTTATATGTAAGTGAATCCAGTAGTGTTTCCTCCAAAGTGACGTGTAGAAATATAACGTGAAGTCAATAATAGTAGAATGTAAACGTTGAGTGGGTCAAATTATTGTGGTTCAGCTGCTAAATTAAAAAATTGTAAATCCGTGAGGTGTATAAAAATAAAAATAAAAATAACTTGTGAAAAAATCCACGTGGAAAACTTGAATTCAAATGATAAACAAAGGTCAAAAATCAAAAGACAAAAATCAAAAGACAAAAATATCAAAAGACAAAAATAGAAAATCAGTGATAATATTAAAAAGCACTAAAGATCTAGTGAAAACAAATCCTTAATTCAGATGTTAAAAATCCTTGGTAAGATCCATAACAAACAAATACATCGATAAAATACCTAAAAGGGAACAAAAGAGAAACAAATAGTGCAACACTGTATATGATATATAATATAGGTAATTAAAACCAAGCTCACCAGTATGCCAACATGTTTCGGCCGTCTTGAGAAAGGCCTAGTCTAGGCCGAAACGTGTTGGCATACTGGTGAGCTTGGTTTTAATTACCTATATTATATATCATATACAGTGTTGCACTATTTGTTTCTCTTTTGTTCCCTTTTAGGTATTTTATCGATGTATTTGTTTGTTATGGATCTTACCAAGGATTTTTAACATCTGAATTAAGGATTTGTTTTCACTAGATCTTTAGTGCTTTTTAATATTATCACTGATTTTCTATTTTTGTCTTTTGATATTTTTGTCTTTTGATTTTTGTCTTTTGATTTTTGACCTTTGTTTATCATTTGAATTCAAGTTTTCCACGTGGATTTTTTCACAAGTTATTTTTATTTTTATTTTTATACACCTCACGGATTTACAATTTTTTAATTTAGCAGCTGAACCACAATAATTTGACCCACTCAACGTTTACATTCTACTATTATTGACTACACGTTATATTTCTACACGTCACTTTGGAGGAAACACTACTGGATTCACTTACATATAACCGGTTGAACATTTGAACATTTTTTATGTACGCCAATTTTTGTGAACACTATTTTTTGTGAATGCTATTTTTCTTTGTTGAAAGCTATTGTGTGCACTCAATCACTCACTTAGGTTGTTTATATTATTGAATGTACATGTCCTAACTCCTCATCACTGGCTCACTAAGTCAGCGTCACATGCTATACTCCATTGGATATTTTTAGATATTTTTAGATTTGTTTATTATATATATATATATATATTTTGTTAAGTCAGACATGGATCCATGCGTCTGATTGCCATTTGTAAATTTTTATATGTATTAAAATGTACCTTTTACTAGCCTTTTAAGCTTTTTAGCGCTTACTCTCTCCCCATTTTAACTTTTGTATTGTTAGCCTACTAGGAGGCTATATAGTTAGTAAGCTTAAGGCCCTGGGTGTAGCGCTTGGTCCACTTCTCCTGTTCTTAAAGTATTCAATTCTGTTTTTCTCCTTTTTATTTTAAAACACTGTTTGCGTGTGTAATTTTATTTATAACAACTTTTTATTATTAATGCATTGTGCATAATATTTTTGGCATAATAAATAATTCCTTTATTAAGTTTGGCCTTTGTCTAATAATTGAACCACTTTACTGAAAGAGACTGGAATATTAGAACTGTATAAGTTTAGGTTATTTTCTGCTAAATTGTATTTCTAGAGTTAATGTGTAAAGTCTGGGGTTTTCCTTAAGATTTTCCCTTTAATAAATTTTAAGTTGTGGCAGCATTTGAGCTTTAGGTGACAGAAAAGGGGGCTGAAAACCCTTTCTGTGCCAAATAAGTGACTGGTGCAGGGTTGGATAACCTTGGTTCGTCACAAATTGGTGGGCAGCGGTGTAGATAATTTTTTTTATTATTAGATTTTAGTGCTTGTGGATTTGCTAGTGTGGAAATCCCGGTACTAAAAGAGATTGTTTCTTACAATTTCCAAAGGCTAAAACTCAGTGCATTATATAGTGACACATTGCAAACAGTCCCCTTCCCTATTCTCTGTTGTTCTTTTCTATTTTTTTTTTGCTATGGAGGCATACAAGCAGCGATCTAAAGAGGCACTTATACTCCTATGCCAGGAGCGGGATATTCCAACACGTTCAAAGAACAAAGATTTACTAATACAAGCTCTTGTTGAATATGATAACAGCCAAATCACACCAGTTGAGGTCTCAGGAGAGATTTCTGCAGCTGGGGGCAGCGATTCATCAGAATCTGGGGATCCCTTGGACTGTTATTTGCAAACTGTTCTTAAACATATGGGCTCAGTGGATGCAAGTTTGCGCATGGAACTGATTACAAAGTTTTATGAAAGACAGGCTGCTGAACGACAAGCTGCTGTGGCTGAGAGACAGGCGTCTCTGGCAGCTGAGAGAGAGGCTCTGGCAGCTGAGAGAGAGGCTCTGGCAGCTGAAAGAAAGGCTGCTGAACGACAGGCAGAGAGAGAGTATCAGCTACAGCTTGCACGGTTGGAGAGAGGGATGGTCTCACCTGTTGTTGGTGAACCTAGAGACCTACCTGCTCCCAGAGTGCGTGCAGAGAACTTTCCCACCCTGGAGAAAGATGGAGATGTGGATGTATTCCTGCGTAGCTTTGAGAAAGTTTGCAGACAGTTCCAGTTGCCAAGGGAGCAGTGGGCCAAGTACCTTACCCCTGGCCTGAAAGGTCCTGCACTGGAGGCGTTTGCTGAACTACCCCCAGAGTTTGATCAGGACTATGATTCCATTAAAGCTGCACTGCAGAGGAGATACAATCTTACTCCTGAAGTTTACCGAAAGAAATTCCGTTCCCTGCAGAAAGGTTTGTCAGAGAGCTATATTACAGCTGTTGGGAACTTGATGACAGCCTTTAAACAGTGGGTCAGAGGATTAAAAGTTGCCACAATGGAGGAGCTGGAAGATTTGATGGTGAAGGAGCAATTTATGCAGCTGTGCCCAGCTGGAGTTCAAGAATGGGTTTTGGATCGGAAGCCAATAACAGCATTGGAAGCTGGTGAGCTGGCTGATTTTTACACAGCTAACAGGTCTCCAGAGAATGGGAGGAAATCCTTTTCTAAAGGGGGATCCACCTGTAAAGGAGCTGCTGCATGACTCCCCTTCACAAAACCTGCTGTGCCTTTATCCAGTGTGTCTGCTCCCTCTGGGAAAGGAGGGGCGGGTGCTGCATCTGGGCAGGGAGATACTCGCAAGTGTTTTGCTTGTCAAAAAATGGGTCACATCAGCACTAACTGCCCAGAGAGGAAGAAACCTTCAGCATCAGCAGGAGGAGGCCGCTCCTCAGGATTATCATCTTCTGTTTTGTTTGTAACCCGGCCAGAGGAAAGTACCAATGAGAACCTACAACCTGTGACTGTTGGAGATAAGGTAACATTAGGGCTAAGAGACACGGGTGCAGAAGTGACTATTGTACGTCCAGAGCTAGTTAGCTCGGAGGACATTATCCCTGGAAAGACTCTAGCAGTAAAAGGGATTGGGGGAGTACAACCTGCAGTGCCTATGGCACGAGTATATCTAGATTGGGGAGCAGGAAGAGGGTTAAGAGATGTGGGAGTGTCAGATAATATTCCTACAAATGTATTGCTTGGTACTGATTTGGGTAGATTATTGTCACAGTATATACCTGATCATGATACCTGTGACCTAGGTAAGCAAGATAAGGGTCCTAATGTACAAGAGACCATGTGTAACTATGCTCAGATATGTGCTGAAGGGGAGGGGGGGCAGGGTGTGTGTGTGACGCAGCCTTTACCTGAACCAGACATGTCTGTAGTGCCCTGTGAAAATATGGGAGGATGCACTGACAGAGAGAGAGAGAGAGCTGAATGAGAATGACAGTCTGTTGGTGTGTGAACCAATCATCCCTAAGTACCAAAAGTGTGTAGAAGTAGTGCCAGAGGGGGAGGGCCCCTCTGTATCAGTGGTGACCCGACAGCAGTCTGCCCAGATTAGGGAGCAGGGGGTGCTTCAGCCTGAGGACCCAGGGGAGAACACTGATAAGGAAGGTGGGGGGCCTCAAACAGCACAGTCACTAATAATTGGTCACAGTCAGGATTTTCAGCAGGCCTAGGGGACCGATCCCACACTAGAGAAGATCAGGGACCTAGCTAGGCAGCTGCCTGCTGACTCTGATAAAGAGAGAGTGTACTGGGATAAAGGGAGGTTGTACCGGGAGTCCATTCCAGTGAAGGGACAGGATCCCTGGCTAGCTGAGAGACAGTTAGTGGTACCTAAACGGTTTAGAGCGCAACTGTTGGGAGTGGCCCATGAAATTCCTATGGCAGGACATCTAGGGGTACAGAGAACCAAAGCCCGGTTGTCCAATCACTTTTATTCGTCGGGGATGGGTACTGATGTTGCTAATTATTGTCGCTCCTGTCCTGCATGTCAGAAAGTGGGGAAACCTGGAGAGGTGGGACGTGCCCCTTTAATTCCCCTCCCCATAGTGACTGAGCCATTTGAGAGGGTGGCTGTGGATATAGTAGGGCCCCTAGCTATCCCCAGCATTTCAGGGAAAAGATTCATTCTGACTGTAGTGGATTATGCGACCTGCTACCCAGAGGCAGTGGCCCTGTCATCTATCAGAGCTGATAAAGTGGCTGATGCTTTATTGGGTATCTTTGCAAGGGTAGGTTTCCCTAAGGAAATGCTAACTGATCAGGGCACGCAATTTATGTCTGGCCTGATGCAGAATCTATGTAAAAAGGTGCAGGTAGAACACCTAGTGACTAGCCCATACCACCCCCAGACCAATGGCTTGTGTGAAAGGTTTAATGGAACCCTGAAGCAGATGCTTAAAACCTTTGTGGAGTCACAGGGAAAGGACTGGGAGCATTACCTGCCACACCTCCTATTTGCTTATAGAGAGGTGCCCCAGGAATCCACTGGTTTCTCCCCCTTTGAACTCCTATATGGACGCAGAGTGCATGGCCCCCTTGATCTGATCAGGGAGGGATGGGAAGGGAAATTGAGTGCTCAAGAGACCTCAGTAGTAGACTATGTGATAAGGTTCAGGGACAGAATGCATAGCCTAGTGGGGGAGGTACAGGAAAACCTAAAGGCTGCCCAGTCTAAGCAGAAGCAGTGGTATGACCGGAATGCCAGAGAGAGAGTGTATGATGTGGGACAGAAAGTGCTTGTTTTAATACCCATGAGACAGAACAAACTACAGGCTGCCTGGGAGGGTCCATTTACTATCCTAAAGAGGATGAATGATGTGAACTATGTGGTGTCTCTGGATGAGGAGGGTAAAAGGCAAAAAATCTATCATATAAATATGATAAAAGCTTATTATGACAGAGAACCCACTGTGTTAACTGTGTGTAGTTTGCCTGGGGAAGAGCATGAGACAGACCCTCTTGTTGATTTACTGGCCCCCACCAGGAAAAACAACACCCTAGAAGCTGCCCAGATTAGTGCCCACTTAACTGGGGATCAGCGGCATCAGCTGTCTGAGGTGCTTAGGCCTTACTACAGCATGTTCACAGGGAAGCCTGGCAGGACACACCTAGTCACACATCATGTAGATTCTGGGAATCACCATCCCCTCAGACAAACAGCTTACAGGGTATCCTTGCAGGTCAGTGCTGACATAAAAAGGGAGATAGGGGAGATGCTAGAGCTTGGAGTGATTTGTAAGTCCCACAGCCCCTGGGCCTCCCCAGTGGTACTAGTCCCCAAAAAGGACAAAACCACTAGGTTCTGTGTAGATTACAGAAAGCTAAACTTGGTGACTGAATTTGATGCTTATCCTATGCCTCGCATAGATAAGCTACTGGACAGGCTAGCAGGGGCCAAGTATCTGAGTATCATGGATCTCAGCAGGGGATACTGGCAGATCCCTATGACCCCAGAAGCACAAGAGAGATCTGCCTTTATCACTCCTTTTGGGTTATATGAGTTCCAAGTGATGCCCTTTGGGATGAAAAATGCCCCTGCCACATTCCAGCGGCTAGTTAACCACTTATTGGAGGGGCTAGAGGGGCAAGCTGTTGCATACCTGGATGATATTGCAGTGTTCAGTGATACCTGGGAGGAACACCTCACACATTTAGCCAGTGTATTGGACCGAATAGCCACTGCTGGGCTAACTATAAAACCAGATAAGTGTCAGCTGGGCATGGGGGAGGTCCAGTACTTGGGTCACCTGGTGGGAGGAGGGGTACTGCGCCCCGAGCCCAGTAAAACTGAAGCCATAATGGCCTGGCCCACCCCTAAGACAAAGAAACAGGTTATGTCCTTCCTGGGTACCGCAGGGTACTATAGAAAGTTTGTGCCACACTATAGTACCATAGCCAAACCCCTAACAGACCTTACAAAGAAAAGCCTACCTCTCACAGTCAAATGGACCCCTGAGTGTGACAGGGCTTTTAATTTACTGAAAATTGCCCTTACGGCCTCCCCTGTACTACAGGCCCCTGATTTCCACAGGAGATTCATAGTGCAAACGGATGCTTCTAACTATGGGCTAGGGGCTGTGCTGTGTCAGGTGGATAAGAAAGGTGAGGAGCACCCCATTGTGTACCTCAGCAGGAAATTACTCCCGCGAGAAGTGGCATATGCCACTGTGGAAAAAGAGTGCCTTGCTATAGTTTGGGCCTTGCAAAAGCTACAGCCTTATCTGTATGGACGCCAGTTTACAGTGATAACTGACCACAATCCCTTACACTGGTTACATAGGGTAGCTGGCTCAAATGTTAAACTCCTCAGGTGGAGCCTAGCTCTACAACAACATGAGTTTACCATACAACATAAAAAGGGCAGTACGCATGGTAATGCTGATGGTCTGTCACGCCAGGAAGAGTGTCCCCTTTGACACGCATCGGGAGTGGCTTGTAGCCACCCCCTTTTGCGTCTCTTATTGGGGGAGGTGTCACAAATATCTCAGGATTCAGCTGCTAAGGAGTTAACTTTGTGTAGCTTGCACTCAAAACAGTTATTTGTTTTCAAGAAGAATTGTGTTTGTATTTTCTTTGAAGTGCCAGAACCCTCTAACTAGCCACCAAATGTTAGTGTGTATGCATTGAGTCATAAAATCACTGAAGCTCTTAGTCACAGAGATACACAGGATAAAGTTTATGGCTTAAGCTGTCAATAGAATGCATGATGCAAAACAGGCCCTTCATTACAAAAACTGACCAGGTCACTGACAGGACATTGGTATATTATGTACATATGTGGGTTAAGAGTGTTATAACCTTAACGGCAGGTAAATATGACAACCTATGGCATATTTGATATCAAACTGGTTCTCCCAATAAAACTAAGAGGTTCTAAATATGTAAATATAGAAATTTCTTACCTAGCAGGAATGATAATGGATTGTATAAATTCAGGCAAGAAATTTAGTCTATTGAAGGTTGTAAAG